>NC_142802.1:22009576-22041475 GCF_049724085.1 Artemia sp. Qi Xiang Cuo | reverse complement strand
AAATTTTTTACAACTCTGTATGAAATATGGCATCTTTCAAATGGTGTCTATTTTTTCGCTGACAAATATTGTCTTTTTTATTAGCCTTGTCCGTTACTCCACCAAAAAGATGACGACAACTTCGTTGAATTGAAATAATAGACATGCACCTGATAGGAAAATTAAAAAATTTAGTAATTTTGACACGTTGCTGCATATCATGTATGGCTGTCATATATCTCCTGTCATATATCATATGTCCCGAAAAATCTGTAAATTGTATTGAATTGAATTTATTTAAAACCCGTTGAAATATAATGATGAACGGAGTATAAACAAAGAAGAAGAATGAGAAAAAAAAGCAAAAGAAAAAGACGGATAATGACAAATAAAACGAAATTAAAACTCATAGAACAATCGCAGAAGCATAGTAATAGACCAGAAAATGACAGCACAAGCCAATGTAGCAAGCACATAGACAAGCACGAACAAAACATATAAAACTTAAGGAACAAGCACAAGCATAATAATAAATTATGTTTTTGTAAATAGTTATATTTGATTGTTAATAATTTTCAAAAAAACAACAAAATAAAGCTATGAATATTTTAAATCCTGTCTTGTCTTAGTTACCATATATATTAAAGTCGAAGTCAGATTAATACAAAAGAGATATTGTTCAACATTTATATAATGGTTTTTCCATCCTTTTAGCCATATTTATGGAATATGCCATGGATGTCCTTGCCATGGCTCAGCTTATTTCATTAAATTATAATCTTTTTTCTTTTGAAAAACGACATTTTTAATAATATTCATACATTGTTATAGCCATAATTACGGCATATTCCAATGGATAGATCCTCGATTGGCCCGGCTCCAGAAGAAATCCTTGGAGGAACGCTCTGATGATGAACTGCCATTCGGATGGGAGAAAATAGATGAAGAACTTTCGTCATATTCAGAGATGTTTCAGGCGATCCTCAACAGCATCACTGGACGAGATGAGTCCTTACAATACGCTGTAAAAGCCGTCAGAAGACTGCGGAAACTCCTATCATCTAACATTCCCATAAATGTTAACATTCCAATAAAGACTTTTTATGATTGCAATATTTTGAAGTTTCTGGTGGATTGTCTCAAGTACGAATTTATTTACATCTTTTATTTGGATCCATGTATTTATATGCTTGTTAATTGTATATTTTTTTGCAATTCTAAATTTCGAAAATGTCCCATCCAGAAATGATATTTGCGCATGGTTCTTGTTTTTTGGGGTTAAATGAGGCTTCCTTGGAATTACTGATATCTTTTAAGCAGAACTTTATGAAGGTGCAGGGGTGTAGCCCCTGTTTTTTAATTGGGGAGCAAGAGTGGACCACATCTGGAGAGTCAAGGGGCATTGGTTATATCATAATTTTTCTCCAAATTATTAGGGAGCAACTGCCCCCTTTACCTAGTAAAGCTATAACCTAATAAAGAGCGGGCCATCCTTCATTGTAGCCAAAATGAGAAAATTGGGTTTTCATAGAAACTGCCTAATTAGAAATATTTTTCATTCATCATTAGTTTGAAAATAGTAAATCTTTTTTTAGGTGCCATGGAACCGTAATTTAAAGTTACGAGAAGGAATTTTTAAGAAATTTGAATAGAGCCTCTTGAAATTGCTCATAAATAATTGGTCATAATAATAAATAAGATGAGTTTAAAAATTTCGAATGCAGTTTCTCAATCGCTATTTCTTACATCATTCGTACTCAAGAGTTTTATTTTGAATTTGAATAGAATTATAAAACGCATTCACTACTACACAGCTTTAGCCTTCAGTTGGATTTTGAAATTGACAGCCGACAGATTTTTTCTACAGCTGAATTGTAAGTTTGCAGAATTTTTTTCTTTTGCTGTTTTTAGATAAGATTTTCTTAATGCTCAATTGTTGAACATATATATATATATATATATATATATATATATATATATATATATATATATATATATATATATATATATATATATATATATATATATATATATCCGTTTCTCAAATGATAATCAGTCTCTAAATGAATATTATGATAGAATAATTTAGTGCTTAAAACAAGCAGAGGCGACTGCTGTTCCTCTAGAAAAGATTCAAGTTAAAACTAGAAAATCAGAATGGGTTTTGGACCCAGAATTATAAGTTGTAAAGAATAAAGATAAGTTTTGGCTACGATTATGGGTGTCTTGCGGTCGGCCAAATCGAGGAGTTGTCTTTGATCTGAAGCAAAGTACCAAGCGTGCTTATAAAAAACGTTTACGGCAGTCTAGGGTATCTGGTTTTGATTTTCCTGCGTCGGGAAAGGAGTGGTCTCATGTTCTGAATTCGGATAAGCTTAGTAGTGAGTTTTCTGAAAGTCCTATAGCAGTTCATACTTGGGAGTCGTATTATAATGATATTTTCGGCAAGGTGAACCGGGAAGTTGAAAAGCTTTTTAGTAACCTTCTTGAGTCGTTTTTGCCTAAACGTATTTCTTAGAGTAATGTATAACCACTTTATACTGTTGATATTGGTCAAGCTGTTAAGAACATGCAATCTAGTTCTGTTGATCAAGACGGAAATTCTTCTTATCATCTAAAAGTAGTTTGCCCAACTTTGATAGATCACATTCAGCTACTGTTTCAGATGTGTTTGTCCACTTCTATGGTTCCCGACAGTTTTCTCTTTGGCACAGTCGCCTCGGTTTTGAAGCGTGGAAAAACCTCGTCAGAGTGTAGTTCTTATCGACCAATTACTGTTTCGTGCGATCTTAGCAAAATTTTTGAATATATTCTTCTCCCTTTCATTTCAGAAAATGTTAATTTTGGTGAAAAACAATTCGGCTTTAAAAAAAGACTGGGATGTCAGCACGCACATCGTGTTCTAGCTTCCCTCATGTTGCAATCTGTTAATGATAAATCCCCTCTTCATATCTGTGCTTTTGATCTTTCGAAAGCTTTCGATAGTATATTCCATAGTATAGCTTTAGTAGATAGTATAGCTTTTTTTAGGTTGTTTAAGTTGAATTTTGTGGCTTATGATGAAACGGCTACCAGAATTTCTCAAAACTACCTTAAAACATTTGTAAATACTTATTTATTGGTACATTAGTAGTGTTTTCATTACCGATTTTATTTTTCTGAAATAGTCTAGGCTCCCACTGAAATATATCTATGAGTAATCTCTTTTGTTATGTAAAATAATATAATTTTAACTTACAGTGGCTTACCTCCTGGAAGAGAGGACAATGATCGATTTTCTTTTCGTGGTCATTATGCTGCAGACCAATTTGGTCTTATAACATTCTCAAGGACATACAGGTAACAAATTATAAAAAAAAATTATACATAACAAACTACTATTACTACTAGTAACAACTCACCGCAGCACCTAGACGCCTGAGGCCAACACAACTGCGCACGTTCCTCCTCCATTTCAATCTATTCAAAACCTCCCTTTTTACAGCCGTCCACGAAGTTCCCATTTTCTTTAAATCTTTCTTTAGGACGTCCCACCCCAGACGAGGACGACCTGCAAAACTTTTTTTAACTGTGAAAAAACACCCTGCGCCTTGACTATTCTACTTTTAACATCTTCACTGCTCCCACCATCTTTACTACTAATTAATTTAAAAAAATTTCCACAAAACAAGTTTAAAAAAAAACAGTTTAGTTACCACAGTACAGTGGAGAAAGGACTCTCCTTCATCGCTGCATCGATGGTTGCTTCTACTTCAAAGATGGTGTATTTTTGTTCCATCACTGTTCGAGGGTTATATTCTTCAGAATTTTTCATATCGTTACCGTAAAGTGGCTTGAATTCTCACCCTTCAAATTCGAAAGAACGGCACATAAAAAATGGATTGAAAAAATTGAGTTAGAAAATGGACGTCAATGAAGAACTTCATTGACCTTAAATGAAAAACTTCATCTTGAGTTTTGTTTTTTATTTACATTTTTAAATCAAACCCTTTTATGCTGTATAATATTCATACTTATGGGAACTGCTCCTGAAATGTCACTATTTTCTTGACTCTTTACAAAATATCATAAAGCTGGTAAATAATTCGGCTCTTTGCCTGCTGTGACGAATTTTTCCTTACTTCACGTGTATTTTGTGTGGTAATCGTTACTTTATTCTTGCCCAGTGTCTTATCATTTCATCCTTTTTCTTCTTTACCTAGGGCAATGCTAGTCAACTGGCCATATCTTTTTGATGTGAAGCACACATTTTCTCAGCTGTAGTAATTTTAAACGTTAGTGTATATCCTTTAAAAAAGTGTGTAATTTTCAAGGTTAGCCAGCCCTTTAAGAACTTCACTGGAAGATAATGTTGCAATTTGGTGTATCGAAGTGTATGAGTCTTTGCCAGTATTTTCTAATTGTCCCAGGTGATATACAAATTTTCTCTCCATGTATTATTTCAGTTATTTAAAAAAAAATGAATTCTTAGTTAAAGTCTAAAAAACACGAACTGTCAGTAATTTCACATTTTTTGCTTATCTTCTAATCCCATTTTTCCTTTTTCTTCCTATTGAAATTTCATTACTTCAGACAATTTGCCCTTTGCTTTAGCTACCCTTTTTGGTCTAGTATTACATGATGGTCCAGGTTTTAGACTTGTTAATTGTTCAGGGGTGGGACAAAAACTTCTTTTCCTTCCAAATTGTTAATTGTTCAGGTGGTGGAACAAAAACTTCTTTTTCTTCCAACAAATTATTATTTATAACACTTGTAATTTTTTGTTTTTTTGGTCTACTTCTAGATAAGATTTTCATACTGATATGTCTTTTCATACTTTAAATGTATGAAAGATATTTGATTGTTGAAGCAAGTTCAGTTTCTAAAACCCATGGTTAACTAAGCTTCAAACTTTTGGTTTTCTTTTTAAGGTTTTTGAATTGTTGTAATCCCTTGTTTAAATATAAATACAAATATTTGTGTAATTGCCAGTTTTTTCTCCTTTAAACCAAAAGGCATTGTTAATAAATTCCCAATATGTGAAAATCCACAACCTGCACCGTCAACTGAGACGAAACCCAAAAACAAAAATTTACAACTGCTATAAAGTACAATACATTTGAAGAAAGATAAGTTTTTGTCCGCCACCGGAACAATTATCAAATATAAAACCTGGACCATTATGTAAGACTCGACCAATAAGAGCAGCTAAAGTAGAGGGCAGATTGTCTGAAGTAATGAAAATTCAATGGGAAGAAAATGGAAAAATGGGGTTAGCAGACAAGCAACACCGAGAATCAGAACATGTCAAAGTTGAAAATGATAGCGATGAGAACTAAAATGATGATTATTTTATGTGATGAACCACATGAACTATCAAACGCGGTAAGACCTGTAATGTATTCTATCTTCGGGTAAAGAGTTGAATTCAATTATTTAATGGAGACCCAACACCTATAAATAAAGTGCATAAGCAAACAATACAAAAGCAAAGCAAGCAAAGCAATCAAATCAATATGTTTCATCTTCTTTCTCATGTAGAAATGGCTTCCATCACTGCCAGACTGGATAGAGGTGGATATCAACATGACAATCAATGCTCAGGTTTATACGCACAGGTGGTTTGGAAAGTCTAACTGAGTGAGTGACTCTTCCTGCATCTGGCGGGGCTTCAGCGTTGGTCACAGGGGGTATGACTGTATCAGTAGTTGACTGACATCGTAGACTTAATGCTCTTTCCTCCTCCCCCCTGACGTTTGGCCTTTCGGATACGGTGAAATCATCATCGTTGACTATTGATAGGGTTTCTTTGTCAGTACTGCTGTTCAACTCGGCACTGGATCGATCTGCGACAGGCGTCGTACTAGCTCCAACTGTCGCTGTTCCATCCGGGTAAGTATGTAGTTCAGGGCACTGGGTAGCACGGCCTGCATGTAATGGGTGGGATGGTATAGGCACCGGCTCGGCTATAACTGGTTCTGATCTGTGACGTAGGTGGTGCCTGTTTCTCCGAAGAATACTGTTGTCTTGCAGCCGCACCAGGTAAGAGCGCTCTTGTTGTCTCAACTTCTTCTCGACTACGCCCTTGCGCCATCTACTATTTTCAACAAATTTCACCCATACTTTCTCTCCTATGCTCAATTCTTTCAGCTCTTTGGCGGTCTTGTTGTGAGCTCTCTGCTGTCTAGCCTGAGCTTTCTCTCTTGCTTTCTCGAAAACCAGCTTCGCAATTATTTTCGGCTGCAGATGGGATGGCAGCACTGGGACCATTAACCGGGTTTTCCTGCTCATGAGCAGCTGAACCGGTTTGTATGCTCCATCAACTGGGGTGATTTGGTATTCCAGCAATGCAATGTATGGATCTGTTCGGCTTTCTGTCGCTTTCGTCATGATCCGTTTTGCCGTCTGGACCGCCTTTCTCGCTCATCCCATTGGACTGTGGGTATCGGGGACTCGAAGTGACGTGGTTGATATCCCAGGATGCTGCAAACGTTCGAAACTGCTCCGAGATGAATTGTGGCCCATTGTCTGAAGTTATCTTCTCTGGTATACCATATCTGGCGAAATACATTTTTAATTTCGAGATCACTTGCTGTGAGTTTGAAAAAGCAAGTTTATCCACCTCGAAAAATCTACTATAATAGTCTACGGTGATTAGGTATTCCATACCACTGAATGTAAAGATGTCCAGGCCTACGTGTTGGAATGGATACTGGGGAACCTCTGAGGATATCAATGGCTCTTTCTGTTGATCCATTTGATGCATGGCGCATATTTCGCAACCAGATACTAGCTGCGTGATATCTTTCGTGATGTTAGGCCAAAATACAGAGCTACGAGCTCTTTCTTTTGTTTTCACAATGCCAACGTGTGACAAATGAAGCTGTCGCAGTATGTATCCACGCAGTGCCTTAGGCACAACGATGCGTTCGCCTTTCAGTATGATACCATCGTTGGTAACCAGCTCGTCTCTGTAGTTCCAGAATGGAAGAACAATAGATGGTACATCTCTTCAGTCGTTAGGCCAGCCAGATTCGACGATGTCTGACAGTGTTTTCAGCTCAACATCTCTTAGGGTTTACTCACGGACTTGCTCTAGTTTGTTTCTGCTTACTGGAATATCTCTAAAGAATGCATGGATGGCTACTTCTCCTTCAATTTGAATTTCTGGTCTTAGTCAGGTAAGTGCATTCGTGATAAGGCATCAGCTACCGGGATTTCTTTGCCGGGACGATACTGGAATGACACTTCATACTGCTGGAGCACTAGCATCATTCTTTGCAATCGGTGGGGTGCCCTATTTATTGGTTTGGACAATATCGCCTCTAAATGTTTGTGATCCGTTGTCACAGTGATCTTTCTACCACAAATATATTGATGAAAATGCGTACAGGCAAACACAATTCCCAGAAACTCCTTCTCAATTTGTGAGTACCATTTTTCTGTGTCACTAAGAGATCTAAAAGCAAAGGCTATTGTGGCGTGATCCGCAACCAGTTGAGCACCTAGCCCGTGTTGTGATGCGTCTGTTATCACTTCCACCTGGGCACTTTTGGTATCAAAATAGGCGAGGTTGCTGCAAATGGCTTCCTGGATTTTGACTCGGGCATCGTTGTGTACTACTTTCCACTTGAACTCCTTTGCTTTGGCCAGGTCCCTAAGTGGCTGGTTTAGGGTAGAGAGGCCAGGAATGTACCTCGACAAATAGTTGTACATCCCTAGAAGAGTCTGCAATTCATCTTTGTTCTTGGGGGCTGGCATTTCTTTCATTGCCTTAATTTTGTTAGGGTCTGGTTCCATACCTCCCTTTGTCAGTATATGTCCAAAGTAGGGAATGGCTACGGCATCGAAAAGGCATTTCTCTTTATTGAACTTGATGCCTTTTTCACGAGCCCTCTGCATAAATGTCCTTAGTTTCCTATCATGATCTGTTGTACTTTCAGCCATTCCAGCAACATCATCTACAATCAGACCAATGTCAATACCTTCGAACGCCTCCTCCATTCGTTTTTGGTACTCATCCTGGGCTGATATGAGCCCGAAAGGATTTCTCTTGAAGCGGTATCTTCCAAATGTTGTGCTGAATGTAGTGAGGTCAGTAGATTCCTCGTCTAAAACCATTGATCAGTAACCATTTCTAGCGTCGGTTTTGAAAAATCTTTCTGCTCCAGCACATCTCACTGCTACATCATCAAAGCTAGGAATGGGGTGGTAAGGACGCTTGATACATTTGTTTAAGTCCACTGGATCTAGACAAATTCGAATTTTTCCATCTGGTTTCTTTACAAGGACAATTAAATTCACCCAGTCTGTCGGTTTTTGTACCTTCTCTATGATGCCAAGATTTTCCAATCTGTCTAGTTCTTCTTTTAGCTTCGGCTGAAGGGCATACGGAACTCTTTTTGGTGGCTGAACTGTCAGAACAGATCCTTCCTTCAGGTAAATGTGACAATTTCCGGGCAACGTCCCAATACCTTGGAAGACATCATCATAGTCCTCGAGGATCTGTCGTACTTCAGGTCTGGTTGAAACCGTGGCTGGGTCATCAGTCATGCTACATGACATGCTAAGCACAAACTTGATCAAGTTCATCTGTTCGCTCGTTTGTCTACTAAGGATTGGTCCTTTGTGGGTTTCAACAACATGGAACACATGGACCTGCGGTTCTCGGTCCTTATACTGAATCACAATCTGTGCAATTCCAAGTACGTCAAGGCTGCATCCACTGTAGCTTGTCAGGATATCTTTGTTGGGAAGCAAGGTAGGTCTTGGTTTTAGGGATCTAAATTCACTTGCTGGGAGAACGT
The DNA here is from genome assembly GCF_049724085.1 of Artemia sp. Qi Xiang Cuo. Taxonomy (NCBI): domain Eukaryota; kingdom Metazoa; phylum Arthropoda; class Branchiopoda; order Anostraca; family Artemiidae; genus Artemia; species Artemia sp. Qi Xiang Cuo. The sequence goes on along the minus strand of NC_142802.1, from coordinate 22,032,710 downwards.
TTGCATCAGCCCCTGTATCAATTTTGAAGGTTATTTCTCGTCAGTATTCAGGTAGGTTAACTTTAATCATCGGTTTTTGGACTGAATCTGTTCTGCTGTCAACAGAGTCAATGAAGTATTCGTTTTTTACTTCATTATCAACTGGCAGGGCTTCAATGTTGTTGACACACCTGCTTTTGCAAACTATTGCAAAATGAATTGGCTTCCAACACTTGGAACAGATCTTCCCTTTTGCGGGGCATTTGTGTTCGCGGGAGTACTGGTTCCCACAGAAGTAACAGTTTGGCGTCATTGTCTTTGGCAACACTTTTTGTTTGCGTATGGCTTCCACTTCTTGCTTTACAGCACTAGTACTTTGTTTATTTCTCATCTGTGCATGGGTCTCCACAACTGTTTCAATTGCACGGCTAATATCAATAGCTTTTGCTAGTGTAAGCATTCCACCTTCACTCAATAGTCTTTCTCTTATCCGGTCACTCTGTACTCCAAACACCAGTCTGTCTCTCACCATTTAGTCCGAACTATCTCCGAAACTAAAATCGAGGGCCAGTAACTTCAGAGATGTCACATATGATTCAATTGTCTCTCCTTCTTTCTGATTTCGTTTGTGAAAAACGAATCGGGAAAATATGGGATTGGAACTGGGTTCAACATGCTCACTGAATTTTCTCAGATATACATCCACTTTATTTTTGTCTACTTCTGGAATCTGGAATGTGTTAAATATATCTCGGCCTTTTTCTCCTACCCATATCAGTAAGTAGGAGCACTTCACAGCATCGGCTTTTCCGGACAAGGGTCCTGTGAACATCAGTTCAGCATGCGGGCGAAATCGCGTCCACAAGGCTTTGAGATTGGCTGACGACCATTCAATTGTTGGATAGGATGTGCTGTCCATTCTGACACCATGTAATGTTTTTTATCTTCAGATAAAGAGTTGAATTCAATTATTTAATGTAGACCCAACACCTATAAATAAAGTGCATAAGCATAAGCAAACAACACAAAAGCAAAGCAAGCAAAGCAATTAAATCAATATATTTCAGACCAAGAGAACAGCCCAAACAAATTAAATTTACAACGGGTGAAAATCAACAACCTGGCCAATCAAATGAGGCAAGACCCAAAAAATGAAAATTTACAAATGTTATAAATGATAATTCGTTGGAAGAAAAAGAAGTTTTTGTCACACCATTTGAACAATTTACAAATCTACAACTTGGACCGTCATGCAAAACTAGACCAATAAGGACAGCTGAAGTAAAGGGCATTGACAAAGTGTCTGATTTAATGAAAATCCAAAATGAAGAAGGAAGAAAAATGGAGGTAGAAGATAAGTGACAGTGGAGTCAAAACGTGCCAAAATTGAAAATTGTAGTTATGATAATTGGGTTTGGGATTTTGACATGGATAGTGTCATCAATGTTTACCATGCCTTTGTTAGAAAAATTCAGTTTCGACTATATGTATTTCATAATGACAAAAGATAAGTTAGGGCAAAAGTCAACATTCAACATTTTTTTCTAAAACTTGCAAGCGATGAAATAGCTATAAATAACGACATTAGAGTTTATAAGGATGGTAGCCATGAACCTGATACTAAATCGGCCTCTGTTGAAAAAGCAAAGGTTCGACGCTGTGTTTGTCATAACGACAAAAAACTAGCCAAAGCAAAAATTAAAAGTCCAATAACAAAAACATAACACTTAATTTTACAAAGGTGCTAATTCTAATTTAAGATCATTTAAAATATTGAATGGGTTGATTGATGAAAATTAAGCACGTTTAAATGTAATTCATTTACCAGTTAAAGTGAAAACCGCAGCAGCTAAAGAAAAAGGCATGGAACAAACGACAACGAGAATCACATTTTATTTTAAACAAAATTTTGAACAGTGATCTGCGGTGGGAAACTGGAAAAGCTGGGAATTCAGAGACCCATCTATACTGGCTAGATAAAAAGAATAAACACATACTTATTTGTCTTCTTTTATATACATTTTTTTTAAGTCCACTTTTCTTCAATCTTTACTCTGACCTTTGAAATAGGAATTTTAAATCACATGCATAGTTTTAAGTGCATATTTATATGAACATTTATTGAAGTTCAGATATTTCTAATGAGTTGCGCCTTTATTTTAATGTTTTTGTATGAACAGAGGCGGCGATATGTCATATAACCTAGAGCTTTAATTAGAAGAAAATAGGCAGTAAAGTGGCCACTGTTTGCTAATCGAAATCCAAAATATAAATTAATAATATCTTTGCACTTCTCATCCAACAAAAATGTTGTAAAAACTACCCCGCTTCGCAAAAAAAGCAAACCCAAGTTTTAAGACGGCCAAAACAAGTAATGATATCAATTCCTTCGCCTCTGTGCCTTAGCAAGACTCGAAAACAAATCTTTGACAGTAAAGAGAAGTTTATATATTTTTTTTTCAGCCCTGTTGTGACAGCACAATCCTGAAAAATTATTTTGACAGCCTATATAAGATATAATTTTAATTTTCTTCTTCTTTTTAATACGAAATGATGATTTTTACCTCCCAGTTGGCTTTTGTGGTAATTCGGACGATTCTTGTGATAAATCTAAATTTAATTGAATACCTTTAGGTAATATGCGTCGTTAGTAAAATATAACAGAGGTCACACAAAGTAACTGAAAAGTTGTTTCTAACTTGTTTAAAAAAAATAGGCTTAACAACTAAAAACTTACTTATAACTCAAGTATTAAAAACAATTTACAAAAAATAACTTTAAAGTGTTAGTGTCCCAACCGGAGCAAGCGATCTCAAACTCCAGCATGCCACTACGTTAGGAGAAGAGGGTGCCCCGCGCTCCCACCTGGATCCGCCACTGCTGCTCGGACAATCAGTTCAGATATTAAATTATTTGTCATAAGATTTGTTTTTAACAGTTTTTATTTTTTAGCCCGAACCTCCAATTTGAGGCGGTGTATGCCCTTTCGATTGTAACAAGTGGCAGCACAACTTTAGCAGGATTTGTTATTAGCGGAGAAGCTACTCCCTTGCTTGTAGATCTCCTTAGGTCTCCACACCTAATCATTGTTGAAAAGGCAATGGTGACCTTAGGTAATTATTACAATTTTTAGATTTCAAACTATTAAAACTATTTTAGAATATTACTTTGCTGTACAATGATACTAGTTACTAAACCATTAACTGAATATGTTTGGACTATTAGCTTTTGATATTATTCAGTTATTAACATAACTAATTGATATTTAATAAATTATTTATTTGTAGGAAATTAACAATCAAGATTTAATGCTGCCGCCACATCAATATTAACTGAATTTGAATGATTTCAGATATAAACGTTTGTGCTACTAACAGTGCTTGGGTGCTTCTGTCACTGGCGATATAACAAAATTAAGGGAAGCGATGCCGTAAAGGGATCTATTTTTCTAGTTACTATTTAAAAAAACTTAATAAGTTTTTTAAAAAAAGTAAAGGCCATACCAAGATCAGCATATACAAAACCTATTAAAATTTAAAACTCAAAACGACCAGAAAATATTATTAAATAATAAATGAAACCCAAAATGCAAAGAAATTAAATAAAAATCATTAAAAACAAGCATTCAACAGGTAATAATATAAATGAATAAATAAATCTTAAAATAAGTAAAACATAAGTCTAATATGCAAAATCTTCTACTATTAAATAATAAATTAAATCCAAAATGAGCAGATATTATACATTCGTAGCAAATAAACATGCAACAGGTACTAATATAAATGAATAAATAAATCTTGAAACGAGTAAAACTTAAATTGAATGTGCAAATTAAGCTTAAAACGAACAGAAATCACTACATAAGAGCTTGGGTACTGCCTCCTCCCCTAACTGTAAAAGTCTAAAGCATAATATGCCATTGACACTTTACTGAAAACTATGTGTCTTGAACAGTCTTGGGGATAACCAATAAAATCAAACTAAATATTTTATATGTAATGATATTGATTGTTGAAAGTTCATCAGTTCAAGATTTTATTTTACTGTAATTTTTATTTTCATTTTCAATGCTGTAATAACTGGAAAAGAAAATAATTATAATAAAGTTCGTTTACACTCTAGCGCCATTGCCACAGTCGACTTTAGACTTTTACGGTTAGGGAATGGGGCAGTAGTCAAATTGTTGTTTGTAATGAAACTATATTTGTCTTAAACAGTCTTGGAAAGAAATAATAAAATTAAACTAAATATTATGATATTAATTGCTGAAAGCTCATCAGTTCAAAATTTAATTTCAACCTGATTTTTATTTTTATTTTCAATGTTATAACAAGTATAAGATAATATATTTGTTATATAATTCGTTTTTAGTGGAGTGCCTGTGACGCAGTAAATTTTAGACTTTTACAGTTTGGGAAGGAGGTAGGGCCTAAACTCTTATTTTTAGTGATTTTTGTTCGTTTTAATCTTGATTTGTATATTTTTAATTTAAGTTTTACTCTTTTTAAGATTCATTTATACATTTATATTAGTATTATATGTACCCGTTGAATGTTTGTTTGCTATTTTTCTTTATTTAATTTCTGTTCGTTTTCAGTTTTATTGATTCTATTATAGTAAATGATTTTTTTTTCGTTTCAAGCTTGATTTGCGTATTAGATTTCAGTTTTAATCGTTGTAAGATTTACATATTCGTTTATATTATTACCTGTTGTATGTCTGTTTACTATGATTTATTTATTTATTCTTCGTTTTCTATGCCTGTTTATTTAATGTCTTTTCGTTTTGGGTTTCATTTATTTTTAACAAGAATTTCGAGTTGTTTTGAGTTTGAATTTGACAGGTTTTTGTATCAGTTGATCTTAAGTTTGATATGGCCTTTAATTTTTTTTGAAGAAGTTCCTTTTGAATTTTTTTATTAATTTTTTTTTTCATTGCAAATAGTTTCAAGTTTGTAATTAATTTCTCATTTAAAAATTGTTTCTTTTTCAACATCAAACTTTCATCAAGTAACAATATCAAAGGAACAGGTATCAAACTAAAGAAAGTATCAAAGTAAACGAGGTATCAAAATAAATAAATTTTCAAAGTAACAATAAGTAACTTGCACAAATTACAGTCCTTGCCCCTTGAACCAAATTATTAACGTTATATGTTGAGAAATGAAAACAAAATCCAAGAATCAAAGTAAACAAAGTATCTAAGTAACAATAAGGAAGTTGCTTAACTCAGAGCCATTCCCCCAGGGGTTGGGAGGAGAAGGTTCAATCCTGGAAGCATAGCTAGTTCCAATGGAAGTTTTAATTTTCGATTGAATGAGCCCCCTCCAAGGTTCATACGATCACCCCTTCCACGAAAACCATATATTTTAATCATGGGCAACTTACACAAGTTACAACCCTTGCCCGGGGGCTAAATTGAATTTCGGACTATTTTGAACAAAATCACTATTTCAAAATTTTGAATAGATATTTTTGAGCAAAAAAGGCAAGGGGGGGGGCTTGCTACCCTTTGATCACTTTCGACTCTTAAATTTCGATTTGTGATCGAACTAACTTCTTCCAAAGTTTATGCGACTACGCCTCCCATAAAATATTTATATGTTAACGATGGGCTACTACGATAACTTACAGCCATGTCCCTCCGGGCTGAAGGGGGCGGGTTACAAACCGGGGACCATAGTTATTTGATATTTGGATGATGTTGAACAAAATGACTAACTCAAAATTGTGGTCGGAAGCATTTAGAAAAATGGGCAGGAGGGGGATGCTTACTGTCCGATTACTTTTGACTTTTAAAATTGAGCTAGACCTTTTGATTTAAATCGAATGAGCGTTTTCCGAAGTCTATACGATTATCCCTTTGATAAAACCTCATATATTAACAATGGACAGCTTGCATAACTTACAGCCCTTACCTTGGGGGCAGTGGAAGGCTTCGTCAACCCCAGAGGCATAATTGTTTTAATTATTCCACTTTTGAGCTCTTTTGGACATAGTGGGTATCGCAAAATTTTGATCGGTTGCATTTTGAGGAAAGAGGGTATGAGGAGTGGGTGGGGGTTGTTGTTGCCCTCCCATAAAATTTGACTTTTGAAAAGGGCACGAGAACTCTTTTATTTGCAATTGAATGTTGTGAACTTCCGAAGTTTATAACACCACCCCTTGCATATGAAGTACCTCTGGGGAAAAATCATAAAAATATTGAACCTGTTTAAGGTTTGCTTAAAAAGCTATTTAAGCTATTTAAGATTCATTCATTTAAATTTGTACCTGTTAAATTTAAGTTTGCAATAATCGTTAATTTTAATTTCTTTCGTCTCGGATTTCATTTATTCTTTAAAATTAATTTCTGAAAGTTATGAGTTTTGACTTTAACATAAATTAATTTCTGCTGGTCCTGAGTTCAGCATGACTACTTAAAAAAAAAATTCTTTTTATGCAAAGTTTTTTTTTAATTAATAATAATAAAACATTGAAGCCTTATATCCTTTGCTGAAGGCAGTGTGAATGCATGCCTTTTATAAATCATACCTGGTAAAAATGGACAAATATAAAAATTTAAAGAGACTGAATGAACACGAGAAAAAGATCTTCGAGAAAGACAATCGGTTGATTATTTCAATTTTTGACTCAGAAGAAACAGGATCAGTTTGATTTGAAAATCATTGAATTTTTCTGCCAAAACAATTTAGCGTCTGTCGCAAAAAAATAAGTATTTTAACTTCATTATAAGATTGCTTTTTGGCATTTTAAGTGAGAGCGATTAAAATATTGTTAATAAGTTTTTTTATGGGGGAGGAGGGTCAAGCAATGGAGGGGGGGGGAGGGCTAGGGTTCAGCTCTAATGATCTTTGGATGAAATAAATGTTGAAATGGTGATAAATCCATTTATTTAGACAGTGAAAACAGGTACAAGTGTCTAGATATTTCGATCACATATACAGCGATCGGCATAAGTAGAAATATTAAAGCATTAAAATTGAAATTAACATATTTATGCAAACTAACATAATTAACTTTCGGGTCATTCACAAAATAGTGAACTTGCAGATTATTCACTAGATTATTTTTAAGAGAGAGTTCAACTACAAGGCTCATTCCAAGTCTTAATGTAAATTTTCTTCTTTATTCTTACCTAAATGTTAAATATTTTTTTTCAATGAAGGTGGCAAAGTCTGCTAATTGCAAAGAAAATGTTGAGTTTATAGTTGTGTAATTGGTTGGTCTCAGTTCCGCATATATACGACCTATTATCGACTTAACACCTTAGATTAAGTATCTTTTTCTGACCTCATTGCCTTTCTGTTACGAAGAAATAAACGCTCAAATGGGAATAAATCGATTTATTTGGACAGTGAAAACAGATACAAGAGTCTAGATATTTCGATCACATATGGAGCGATCGGCATAAGTAGAAATACTAAAGCATTAAAATTGAAATTAACATATTTATGCAAACCAAAAAATTTACTTTCGGGTCATTCATAAAATAATGAACTTCTGGGTTATTCACTAGATTGAATAAACTTTCATTATTTTTAATTTATTTTAGAAATAGTTGCGCCAGGGGAAATTTGATTACCTTTTCAAACAGTTCGTGGTAACGAACTGTAAGCAAGGAGCGACCCGGCTCAATGGTAACTGAAACTCTAAAAAACAGAATTTCCATACCAATAGATACATCAAAAGAATCAGATTTTAATTCTAATTTCAAATATATAAGTTTCATCAAGCTTAATCTTACCTATCCAAATTTACGCGCCTGAGAAAATTTGGATGATTTTCGAAGAAGGTGGAAAAGACCCCTAAAAGTTATAGAACCTTAATGAAAATCACACCATCATATTCAGTGTATCAGAGAATCCTACTGTAGAGGTTTCAAGTTCCTATCTACAAAAATGTGGAATTTTCCAATTTTTGCCAGAAGAAAGACCAAGTGTTTATTTATTTTTTTTTTTTTTTTTTTTTTCCAGGGGTGTTCGTATCGACCAAGTGATTCTAGAATACCGTGGGAGGGCTCATTGGAACGGAAATTAAAAGTTCTAGTTTTCACATATATTACACATTATATAGTTTTCACTATGTTTTCACATGTTAAATTTTATAAATCAATAGGAGTTGAAAAACGAAATTTTAAGGGCAAAACTGCCAAAAGATAAGCTGCAAAACACACAACTCTTACAGAAAATTGTAATTATGAGAAGTCAACCCATCCAAAAAACTTCTTTGGAAGGGGACCTCTCAGATCTACAATTATAAGCCACTAAAGGTTTGAAGGTTTGTGTTGTTAAGTTGTTGAAGCGTTAAGGCCAATGTAGCTGTTTCATTGGGACAGTCTTTTAGATGACAATGTCACAGCCCAAAAGCTGGAATAGTATCACCTGTCAGTAGTAAACACCCAGTATCAAACAGTTCATGGTAACGAACTGTAAGTAAGGAGCGACCCGGCTCAATGGTAACCGAAACTCTAAAAACGGAATTTTGATACCAATAGATACATCAAAAGAATCAGATTTTAATTCTGATTTCAAATTTATGAGTTTCATCAAGTTTAATCTAACACATCAAAAGTTACACGCCTGAGAAAATGTGGCTGATTGTTGAAAAAAGGGAAAAAGACCCCCTAAATGCTGTAGAACCTTAATGAAAACCAAACCATCAAATTCAACGTATCAGAGACCCTTACAGTGAAGGTTTCCAACTCTTATCTACAAAAATATGGAATTTTCCTTTTTTTGCCAGAAAAAAGGTCACGGATTCGTATTTATTTGTTTGTTTTTTTTTTCCCAGGGGTGATCGTATCGACCCTGTGGTCCTAGAATATCGAGGAAGGGCTCATTGGAACGGAAATTAAAAGTTCTAGTGCCCTTTTTAAGTGACAAAAAAAATGGAGGGCAACTAGGCCCCCTCCCACGCTAATGTTTTTCCCAAAGTCACACGATCAAAATTTTAAGATAGCCATTTTGTTCAGCATGGTCGAAAATATTATAACTATGTCTTTTAGGATGACTTAATCCCTCGAAGCCCCCAGGAGGAGGGCTGAAATTTATGAACTTTACCCAATGTTAACATATAGTATTGGTTATTGGGACCCGGCTCAATGTTAACCGAAACTCTAGAAAACGGTATTTTGATACAAATAGATACATCAAAAGAATCGGCTTTCAATGCTGATTTCAAATATATAAGTTTCATCAAGTTTAATCCCATCAAAAGTTACGCGCCTGAGAAAATTTGGCTGATTTTGAAAAAAGGGGGAAAGACCCCTAAAAGCTATAGAACCTTAATGAAAATCACACCATCATATTACGCGTATCAGAAAACCCTACTGTAGAGGTTTCAAGCTCCTATCTACAAAAATGTGGAATTTTGCATTTTTTGCCAGAAGAAAGATCACGGGTGCGTGTTTATTTTTATTTTCTTTTCCCCAGGGGTGATCGTATCGACCCAGTGGTCCTAGAATATCGTGGGAGGGCTCATTGGAATGGAAATTAAAAGTTTTAGTGCCCTTTTTAAGCCTCAAAAAAAAATCCCACGCTCATTGTTTCCCCAAAGTCACCTGATCAAAATTTTGAGATAGCCATTTTGTTCAGCATGTTCGAAAATATTATAAGTATGTCTTTTAGGATGACTTAATCCACCGAACTTCCCGGGAGGAGGGCTGAAAGTTATGAACTTTACCAAATGTTAACATATAGTATTGGTTATTGGGAAGTATACATTACATACGTATTCAGGGGAGATTTTTCCTGGTAGTGAAGGGGGGGGGGGTTGGGCAGGGACGTACGCAGGGAGGGGGGCTTCCGGGCCCGGCCCCCCCCGAAATCTCACGATTTTTTTCATTTTCCCATAATTTTCTAATTTTTCTCACAGAATAATGGATTTGAAGGATTTGGCCCCCCCCCGAAACTAATTCCTGCGTACGTGCCTGGGGCCGGGGGGTTATGTAGGAGGAACTTTCCACGAAGGAAGTTTTCATGGGGGAAGGGACATTGCTATGAAGGGGACGCCGGACTTCCCAGTATTATTTAAAAAAGGATCAGAAATTAAATATAAAAAAAACAAGTTTTTCAACTGCAACAGCAGCAACATCAAAACTTTAAACGAACAGAAAATATTACATATATGATTGGGTTCACCCCCTATTCAATACCACACTCTTTAAGCCAGAGATTTTTTAGTACTTTCATAAGAGTTATTTATTCTAATTAACGTCCTTTGTGATTAAGCGGTCATTTTTAAAGAATTGGAACAAAATTCGAACTTTAGCTCAAAGAGCAAGGTATTGACTAGGGGGAGAACCCCCTAATATACGTATTAAAAATATATGAATATAGAAGTTTGTTACGTAAGTTAATTCGTAAGTTACATATATTTATTACTAATAAAAACGTTCGTAAATAAAATGAAACAAGTTTCGAGAAAGCAATTTAACCAAATAAAAGTAAATTAATATGAAAATTTTGTTTTAATTATTCATGTAATGTGAGCCAAGATCAAAACCTGGATTCATTAAAAAACGTTCAAAAATTAAATAAAAAAAAACAAGTTTTTTTAACTGAAAGTAAGAGCGACATTAAAACTTAAAACGAACAGAAATTTTTCCTTATATGAAAGAGGCTGTCCCCTCCTGAATGCCTTGCTTTTTACGATAAAGTTTGAATTTCTCACAACTATATTTTTTTTAAACAATAAAAAACTTTAGCGTAAAGAGCGAGGCGTTGAGGAGGGGACAGCCCCTTTCATATACGGAATAATTTCTATTCGTTTTAAGTTTTAATGTCGCTCCTAACTTTCAGTTAAAAAAACTTGTTTTTTTTTATTTAATCTTAATAGAAATGCACTTGGAGCGAGAAAAAGCTTGACATCAACTTTTATACCAGGAGGCGAAAATTGGGAACTGAAAGAAATGATAATTAATACTAACAAGTAAATGGAGCACTCCGTTTGATTTAGATTTCTCTGTTTCTTTTAGATAATATAATAAGGATGACCCAGGGGTCGCTTTCACAGCAGAAGGGCTTAATAGGTCCCAAGAAAGCATGGATTTGTAGGTGACTAAATTATTTCCGTTTATTTAATCTCATCATTTATGTATACATGCATATTTCACCTAGTCCATAAATGAATTTTCAGCCCCCGAAGAGCGAAAATGCAGTGGGTTCTCACGAGATATTGGCGTAATTCAGTAATAAGCTTCATATCTGCTTTCGCGAACTGAAATATCTGTGGGAGGGGGATTGAAGAGCGAGAGTGCTCTGGATATGCTAGGAACAGTAGTTTTGAAAGGAAGAAAGGATATACTAAAACTAAAAAAAATCCTTCTTTACTCTCTTTTCTTTAATTCTTTTTCTCATAGATATTTTCTTTAGAATAGAAGGCTTGAGACTGAGGAGAGAATGCTTTGGCGATCTTTTAAATGCTTTACGTCTCCGAATTTTCTCTGCAATATCTTACACTTTTCTTTTCATATTCTATTTAAGAGATTTCTTCCCTATAGATTTATCCTGTTGAAATTCATCAAGAACATTCGAAGCAAGATCAGTAGCTGTTGGTACGACATATTTCTTAATAATGGGAAGGGTAACACGAAATACTTTTCCCAAAAACTGCAAGATGATACCATATTCCCGCATACTATCAATTCTTCCTACATCACATGAGCCCCCGTATTGTCTTAGGGTTCCCTTAAAAGACTCTACGCTAGGGCACTGATAATGTTTTCTCATTGTGTTCTCTTTTTGAACTGAAAAGTTATCGAGATGAGGGCAATTATTATTAATTTGAACTAACAAGTTAAGCTTCGTTATAAATAAAAAAGCTTAACAAATAAGCTTAGGTATAAATGAAAGGATATTGAGTTTTAATATACTTTACAGAATTATCTTCTAGCACTAGAATACCTTCTTGAGCTATATCCTCAGGAGAATATGATATAGTCCTTCTAAAATGCTTAGAGCAATTTTTATGCAGTGTGGTAACTTTTTTCTTTCGTTTTTCGAAAATTATTTTGCTCTTTTTAATACAAAACCAGCTTCCTTTGTAAAAATACCAGGGCTTTTTAATGCTCCAGACTGCCAATCTTGCGGTAAATTTGTTTTAAATCTTTGTCAGCCATGGTGCTATAAACGAAGCTTCAGGTTTTTCTTTGTTCTCTAAGCTGCTGTCTTCTCGAGATATAGAGTGAACCTGAAATCGATTGTGTCCATAGTCTAGTTCAATGAGTTCTAAAAAATTAGAACTGCCATTGACAGATAATAGCAAACAACGTATCCGTCGATGGTAGTTCCAACTTTTTGAATTTTGTGCAAATTGTGGATATTGGCGAATGACTCAGTTTATGGTTGTTGGGTATTTGGTTTTAATTTTTGTAATTTTTGGCTTTTGTTGAATTTTATTCATCTTTTCATGTTTTTTTTATATTGTTTTTTCTTTTGACTCTGTGTTTGTCTTTGGTTTTTCTTTGGAATTTTCATTGATTTTTCATTTTCCTTTGGTATATCACTTTGTTCGCGCTCATGAAGTGAGGCGGTTGCTCTCTCGAAATATTCGCTTTGTGTGTTTTTAGTAATTCGGTTTGGCCTTAAAAATCCTATTTTTTGATCGTTTTCTTTATTTATATTATATTAAGTCAATGTGGTTTAAGAAATGACCTGCAACACTATATTCAAACAAAATGTAATTAATTTCGATAGAAACTTTGTAACCTAGCTGCCTTCATTATTTGACGGAAGCTATTATTAAATGACGTGAAAAAATAAGTGACCCTGAAAATAGATTTGGAATGAAAGACAGAGGATAGTGTAGCACTTTATCCCGGCTTTCGCCCCAAAAATAATGTTTTCGTACTGACAATTCTGCGTTCCAACCTAACTGTCTACCACATTGTGTGCTGTTTGAAGAGTTATTCTTTGAAATTAATAAACTAAAAAAATAATTATATGCGTCTAGTTTTTCCAAAGATTATTCAAAATTAGAGTTTGAAATTGGTCGAAATAATCCAGAAATAAGTTAAAACGAGGACACTAAAGGCCAAATCCAGGGTTTAAATTTGGCTCGATTAAGCGATCTTTTTATTGTTTCAGAGTGGAATCGCAGCTACGGAAAGTGAATTTTTAGGTTCTGATTCGCACCATTAACCTGTTGAAAAACGAGCTTTAATTTATTTTCTCACATTTCAAGGGAACTTCCAGTTCAGGCCTATTCTTTTTTCGAAATTTATTCTTTGATTATATTTTTAAGGAGATATGATGGCATGGGAGTCTCAAAAAGAAGGCTACCCACTCCAAGTGCATAAAAGTATAATCAAAAATGGTTGCATTGATCACCTATTGACATTGGATTTTGTAAATATTCAAAATTCATATAAGAGGACTTTGGTACGGTTTCTTCGGATATTCTGCAAGAATTTCATAGATGCAGAATTTCATAATCCTGTTGAAACTTTGGAAAAAATTTTGGATATTGCAAGAAATTTCGCAGGATATCGCAAGGACTTTGCAAGAAATTTGCAAGGACTTTGCAAAGGATATTCTGCAAGAATTTGGTACAAGAATTTCATACTCCTGTTGAAACTTTTGAAAAAATTTTGAAAACTTTGGATGCTTTTTTCAAGTCCGAAGATTACGCTGTGAGTATTACTATAATTCTTTGTTTTCCTTCTCTGTTCGTATCGAATAATCAGTTTTTTAATTGTATCGTTTTGATACATTGTGATGGAAATAACAAAAGACTCTTTCACGGTTGTGACAGGTTAAATTCGCCACGTGACTCTTAGTCCTCTTTATGATTTGCTATTAAAAATAGGGTACTTCCGTATTACGTGGTACACATTCGAAAAGTGAATCTTGGTGAATGCTAATGAAATAAAACAAAATATTATGAAAATAAAATACTTTAGTAGCAAAATTGTGTAAACTTAAACAAGAAATTATGTTAGGAGGGCTGAACAGAACGCATTGTATTAAATACTAACCAACTTACCAACTAAATATATTATTAGAAATAGCTACAATGTAGTTTTGCACCAATTCGAAGCTAAGAGCAGTTTGTTATTATTTCCTCTAGCTCTTAATTTTTCAGTTGCCAAAGCAACAGAACTCATAACCTGTTGTTTTCGTGCATGAAGTATTGCCGAGGTCAGAGAGACTGTTTCATCAGGTGGAGTGGCATCTAATTTTCGCAAAATAAAATTGGACGAATCAAGTTTTAACTTTATATCAATCTTAGCATTGGGAGGCAACCATTGAGGTATATTGAATATTCCTTGGTTTATTTTCCCGACCAAGTGCAAATCTTTAGTTGTCAGATCTCTAGGTATGTTGGGAGTGTCAGTGTCTGTTCTATACTCATATCCAATGGCTAAACCTCTCAATTTCTTATAGGACATTGGAGTCATTAACATGAATTGTACGTAAATTGTATAGTTTGAAAGATTGTTGCTTGTGCTCACTAACGTTCCATTTATGCAGACACTTATTTGTCTAAGCAAATTGTGTAGTATACAATTTTCATGGGATAACCCCTCGGCTGCAGCCAATAGCCCTAGAAGGTCAAGAAAGGATCATTTGAGCAGACTTTTTTGAAAGAAGTTTTAGTTTCCTTTTTAAGCGACTAAAAAGATTGGTGTGCAACTAGCCCCCCTTTACGCTCATTTTTTTCTCCAGCGATATCTGATCATTTTTTTTTTTTAATAGGCCTAACCATTTGACTCAGCATACTCAAAACGTCTAATATCCGTGCCTCTAGGGATATCATGATCAACTACAGGCCGTGGTAAAAGGGTTGTTAGGTATGCAATTAGTCCATTAGTTACATATTTTATTTGTTATTGGTAAATATGCTCTTTTTTTGTGGGAGGGGGGGGAGAGAGTTTCCCACGTCATTTTTCTCTGTTGCATTGTTTTTAATGCTACGACAAAATTTTTTATTATTTTTTAGATTAGTTATTAAATGGAACTATAATAATTGAAAACAAAATTCCAATAGCAATCGAGATCACGTGAAAGAAAAGTAAATGTAAAAAAAATATTTAAATTCTTCTTGTTAATTTTATTTAATATAAATATATAAAGCAATGGTGCCTTAATTACCTTTTGAAAATGAATAGTCTTAGTTTTTGAAGAAATCCATTTTATTCTTTGAAGGGAAGTTTTACAATGAGACATCTTTGGGCTTTCATATGCATTGTAAAGGAATATGTTTAGAATGAAGAAAGTATTAACGGAACTTTGATGTATGTTAGCCTGATTGAACTAGAGTGATGTTATCAAATGTAATCAAACTGATTTTGATAGTTTTTCTTTTCTTTGTGGTTTTTTGTTCTGATTATGCTTGTCTTATTATACCCTCCTTTTTTAGACCATCATTGATTCAGCCTGGAGTCTGAACATCCTAATGAGGTTTGAAAAAACAGTAAATATGCACACTTTGCTGAATATTGGGATTGTCATTAAAAGTGGAATCTTGAAATGTCTAGTTCCACTATTAGATCATAATGATGTTGAGGTAATTTTTTCCCATATTTTATATTATTAAACAAAAATATGTGATTTTTATTTCAATAAGATTCATGGCATCGATACTCACTTAATTATGTTGCTTAATCCCTTACTTTACACTTACTTAATTATGTATTTTAGACTTTTATTAGGTACTTTCAAGAACGTGGGTAATCACTTTAAAATTGGGTAATTTTCAGGTCTGCTGGTAATTCACCCACACAGTAGATAAGATACTTCAAAGGATGGCTAATTATCTCGCTTATCATCATCAATGATGGTGGCATCCCCCAAATGGCATTGGAGAATTTCAATGTGTTCTAAATTTTAAACTTTTCCTAAAAACTTGTCTTAAACACTTTGAATCTGGTTTGGATTGCTCCTTTATACGTTTGTCCAAAAAAAAGAAACTGAGGCAAAGGCTAGTGTGACTAAATTCACAAACAGTCATGACCAGGCTGGTCCAAATCTGAAAAAAAGAACAAGCATCAAATTTTTGAAGTTCGAATGATATTTCGGAGAAACGAATCATTAAAGATGTACCTAAATAAAAAATGTTGCTTTTTATTTACGTGAAATGCTGCAAAAAATCTAGCCAGTACTTATAAGCGGCGTTCAAGTACTTGTCCTGAATTATTTCCATGCCTAAAAGTGATTATCTGACAATTCAGTTGCTTAAAGTCTAATCCTAAACAGGTTCAGATCCTTCAGAACAAAGCAATATGTTTTATTTGAGGATATGCAGAAGGTGTAAGCAATACCTGAACATGCTAAAAAAAGCAGGAATTTTTGTTTACCATTGTTGGAATTTTATAAGTAGGAGTTCTATAGAGTTTTTTTCGTGATTATTTAAGTGATAAGAGATCTCTTCATTTTTAAACTCATCATGGAGATTATTGTGTTGTTCCACATACAAGTGGAACCAGGGGCAATTTTCCTTCCAAATTTTCTGGGCCCGTTTTCCTGCCTGATTTTCCTGCCTGATAGAGTACATCTGTGGATACTTATATGAACTGAAACCACGTATGCTGCACAGAGATGGCTCAATACGCCTCCCAACATATGGTGGGACAATGTAATATCGTAGATGAATCAGTTGGATCAATGCTGGTCATTGAATTTGGTCAAGAATTAGTCGTTTATAATGTCCTCAGCTGTATATATAATATCACATCGGGTTGAATATGCTGAAAATCTGCCCGAAAATTTTAAGATAACAGGCACTTTATTGATTCTTAGAAATTATAAAGCCCTGAATGAATAGCTGAGGCGAAAGCCCCATTGACATCATGACTAACAGTTGTTTGCTATCTCTTTATTTTGTGTGTCGCTTCACCTGTTTTCCGAAACCTGTTTATTAATTTTTTTTTTAGGTACAGACTGCTGTACTGAAAACCATCTGTATTGCCGCATCCGTAATCACTTCTGAATCGGCAGAACATGGCGATGAAAGGGAGCCACAAAGGGTTGTAGATGAACCTCCCCTCCAAGTCATTTTCGAACAATGGAACACGGTATGCACAATTTTACTTAAAAGTACTCGTAAAAAACGTTTTTTTTTGTTTTTTTTTTACTGCTCTAAGGAATTAACCTAATGTTACACCATATGGATTTATTTATTTCGAGATCATAACTGCTCAAATTCTTTCTCCAACATTTGAATAACGTTCTCTATTTTTTCAAATTGCTGAACAAACAGAGGAGGTTTCGATAAAATATACGAAGGAGTTTGTACACAATTGCAAAAAGAAAAAGTGAAAATAAAAATACTAAGCAGCTCGAATGCTAAACAGAAATTTAAGCCAAACAAAACCAAAATACATCCATATTTAACATGAAGGTTTTTCTTACTGCAAACACTGTACCAAATGTCAAACTTAGAAACTGGTCTGGGTTTAACTCTTAAGATATGAGGAAGAAACAGTCCAGAGTCTCCAACCAAATAATCTAACACCTAACAGGTCTGAACATAGACGTAAACCAGAATATAATTTACATTTTACTGTAAACAAAATACATAAAAAGCATTTCACTTTTTTGAGTTTAATAAAAAATTTTTTTTTTGAGAGTTTCAGGAATAAATAGCAGTATATGTATATTAAACTAACAGTACACAATCATTGGTTCTCTTTCAGTAAAGTGCAAATCATGATCCAGACTGAGAAGCCATAGCGGTTGTCAAAACCCTACTCAAGTTCATTTTATGGTTGAGTTTAATTTTTATTTTTTTTATTTCGTTTGAGTTTTAATCGGTTATTTATTGTAATTTCTGTTCGTTTGTATTTCATTTATTTTGTGATTGTGATTTGTGGCAGTTTTATGCTTTGAAGATATGACTTTATTTTGCTCATTTTTAGTTTACTGGAGCTCTTTACTTTTCTTTGAAGGACTTGTTTGGTGGACTTTACAAAAAAAAAATGATTGTTATTTATTGACAGTCATTTTTATTAAATTTTTTTTTACATAGCTGTATAGTTTGTTTGAATGTTGAGCAGTGAGAAAATTGTTCAATTTGGATTATGTTAATTTTTTGGATTTACTGATGGAGTACATCTGTGGATACTTATATGAACTGAAACCACGTAGGCTGCGCAGAGATGGCTCAATACGCCTCCAAACATATGGTGGGACAAAGTAATATCGTAGAAGGATCAATTGGATCTATGCTGGTCACTGACTTTGGTCAAGAATTAGTCGTTTATAACGTCCTCAGCTGTATATATAATATCACATCTGGTTGAATGTGCTGAAAATCTGCCCGAAAATTTTAAGATAACAGGCACTTTATTGATTCTTAGAAATGATAAAGCCCAGAATGAATAGCTGAGGCGAAAGCCCCTTTGACATCATGACTAAGAGTTGTTTGCTATCTCTTTATTTTGTGTGTCGCTTCACCTGTTTTCCGAAACCTAAATAAACATTATCAATTCCTTCTCTTAAGCATTTATCAATTTTGAATTATCTATCCCTTTTAATGAATTGCCAGTTTACAATTCCCGCAAACGAAACTGAAATCCCAATATCTGAACACTTAAAAACTTTTTAAAAATTTGATATCACGTCCAATGTTTAGAAATACAATAACCCATAACTCCTAAAAAATAGAGTCAGATCATGTACATGAAGGAGCAAACCCATAGTACGCCCATGTAGCCCATAGTAGCTGAATTATTACAATTTTGGTTTTGCCTGACTCGAAGGTTTGAAATTTATTTTAGGCAAAGCGCCAGGATTGAACCTTCGTTAATGTTATTTAATTTCCAATGTCTAATATTGTTTGCTTTTTTTTTTTAGTAGTATTCACAATGTGACAAATTGGCGTACTGCTAATATTTCTTGTAAGATTACCCATTTTTGCAGTTTTTTGGTCGTTTTATATAAAGAATATGGGTAACTTATAAAAGTGGGAACTCTTGCTTGTGTCGGCAAAAATTCTAATGCCTTCCTGCATTTGGTGAAATTTTAAGAATAATTTTGGAGAATAATTAATTTAATTTGTTTAGTAGGTGAAAATTAGTGTTCTCAGTTCATGATCTCAGTTCTGAAAGGAAAAACGATTACAGAGAATAAAAAATGTCAATGCAATCAAACGCTAGATGGTGCTCATATTTTTTTCGTCTATAAAAGCACCAGTTGCCATTCTTGTAAGTTACCCGTGCTCTTTGGTTTGGTGGTTAAAAACTAAAGCTCAACAAATAATTGTTAAGGCCAAAGCCCAGTTTCACCGTTAGTAGGATCTGAATACAGTTCCATAATATATGAATCAACAACATATTCCTTTCATGACCAACTTGTAAAGCAGTCCAATTGCACTTCAATTTAACCCAAAAGATAAAATATTGGGCGTGTCTCTAAAGGCTGTAAATATGGAATTTAGTGGTTTAAATATACTTTTTCAATTTTTTTTTAGGTTCAGTTTCAAATTCAGAAGACAGCAGCATCTGTTATAAACAATTTGACTGCGAGCATGAAGTTATATTTTAAGGCTACTTTACTAGACACCAACGTAGTTCGACACATCTGTCGATTGTTATATGTGGAGGATTTGGAAGTATTAGTGCTTGCTTTAAATAGTATTAACATCCTTTTGAAGTCTCCAGCGAGGAGTCGTGTGTATGTGGAAGTTTTGGAGTATGGAGGTAACCGTCATTTAGTCAATGCTTAGAAAAACTCTATACTATATGCGTCACACTTGTCCAGCGATTCTTGCGATCGTTTACCTAAAAAGTTAATTTTATGGTAACCCTAATTTCCAACTAAAACCTTAAAACTTAAAAAAAAAAAAAAAAAAAAAAAACTGAGACAGTGGTTCTCCTAAAAGTATATAATGCTACTTCATCCGTTAAACGATCGCAACCAAGCCATCCGATATCAAAACGCTATGTCCATCCAAATCTTTTCAGAAACTCACTCGTTATTCCCTATCATACAGATACTATTTCTTTTTAATTCTGTCATAAGAAGGGCACTAATTCATGAAACTGAAGGGGGGAAGGCTCAGGATATTTTTTTTCACAGTTGAGAGAAGTTTAAAACATAGAATGATGAGTCTGCGAACTAAGATTATAAAATTGGATGCTACAGTGATGCCGAGGGTCAAATATGGTTCTAAAGCGTATTCGATCAGAAAAACGGAGGGCGTTTTGCTAGATTTTTTTTTACCAGAGAAATTGCGTTTGGAATGTTTTGGGTACCCGACTAACTTGCCATATCTTAAAGAGTAAGCTGTACGTAAAATGTGGTTCAATCTCACATTCTAGGGCTGTAATGACAGAAAGGTTGAGAAGACTAGAACACGTTATGTGGCTGAAGAATGACAGTTTGCCAAAGATTGTCCTTTTTGGCCCAACCTCGTAGGGCTCTATTGAAAGCTGGTTATCCGTGGTTGGGGTAGGAGGATGAGAAATTCCTGAAAAAAGAGACTGAGAAATTCCTGGGAGGATGTAAAGAGGGAGGCTTTGAATAGATTGGGACAGAGGAGGAACAAGCGTCGCTGTGTTGGTGTCATGCAGCTGGGTGTTGCAGTGAGTTGTTAGTAGTAGTATAAAATCAATAAAATAAATAGATAAAAACACTAAACCTTTGTTGCTGTTACGAAGGTCACAGACCTAATCTTTTGTTTGTAAAAAAAAAATTGGTTGTATTAAATTGTTTTCAAATAGTTATTATTGTAGCCTATTGTCATGATATATTTTTAAGATTCCAGGGTCAGAGAATTAAGACTTTTTTGCCAAAATGTTTTTTTTTAGTTCTTTCAAATGCTTCAAAATTTGTTTTTAGCTTAAATCGAGCATTTTCCTACGCAATTAAAAATTAAATATTAGTTTCTCTTTACCCTTTCTGGGTGTTCTGGCCTTTACGCTTTACGTGTGGCACAAGGTAAAAAATGGTTTCCTTGACAATTATGCATTTGCCACTGGGCTGAAGATTTAGGAGCCCTATTCTTCAAAAGGGGACATATGTCGTTCTCATTTAGTCTATATTGAAATTAATACAGGGCTTTGCCCAGGATTTTGTTCGAGGGGGAGGTACAAAAAAAAACTTAAAAAAATGCATTAGAAAAATGATTTTATGCATTTTATTTTGTTTTTCAATTAGGTGGAGTTGGATAAGTATTTTTTTGGACGGAAGGGGATTCAAACCCCCTAACTCCTTCCTTGAATGCGGTTTTGAATTGTTATAAATTTTCATTTTTAACTTTACTTCAAGTTGAACCTATGATATAAGATATAGTAGATTTTCACTTAGGATGCTTGCCCTCCTCCTAGATTCGCATGAATTTGCACCCCTTGGCCCCAACAAGTACACAGTAGTAGCTAGCTTTCAAGACAAATGGATAGAGGGAGTTCAGGGTTTTTAAACAACCTAAAAAGGTTTCGGTTACCTTTTTACTGATTATGGATGGGTGTTAATTTTTTTTTGTCCAAGGGGCTATCGTATTGAATCATTCGTGCTAACCACCGGCAGAGGGCTCATTTGAACGGTAATTAAAATTTCTAGTGCTCTTTTTAAGTCACCAATAAGATTGGTGGGCAACTAGGCCAACTCCCACGTCCTTTTTGTCTCAAAATCATCAAATCAAAAGTTTTAGAGAGCCATTGTATTCAGCATAGTTGAAAGGCCCAATAATTATTACTTTAGAGATAACTTGAACCCCTAAAGCCCCTGAGGAAAGGTCTTTAAGATATAAAATGTACCTATTGTTTACATATAGTACTTGTTACTAGAAAGTAAGCATACATTTTTCGGGTGTCTGGGTGTGGGGGTGAATTTTGTGCTGGAGGTATTTTCCATGGGAGAATTTAAGAGCATTAGGATCACTCGTGCATTGAAAGCAGATAATGGTTTTCGTGTCAGTCAAACCATAGTGCATTATTATGACCTAAATTTAAGGAGATATGCACTTAGTGTATGACTTTCTTATATTCTATTTTATTTTTAACTTTTTTGTTTTCATGGTTTCTCAAAATACTTTTTGTTTTTAGGGTTTTACAAGCTAAAGATACTCCAGAACCATGAAGTCACTTCTATCCGTATATTAGCCGCTCAAATTATCGACAAGTATTTTTTTTAAGGATGATATGGTAATTATTTATTGATTGTATAATATTTTAGAGGTAATTACTTGGCAAGAAGAAAAGAGAGAGAGAGAGAGAGAGAGAGAGAGAGAGAGAGAGAGAGAGAGAGAGAGAGAGAGAGAGAGAGAGAGAGAGAGAGAGAGAGAGAGAGAGAGAGAGAGAGAGAGAGAGAGAGAGAGAGAGAGAGAGAGAGAGAGAGAGAGAGAGAGAGAGAGAGAGAGAGAGAGAGAGAGAGAGAGAGAGAGAGAGAGAGAGAGAGAGAGAGAGAGAGAGAGAGAGAGAGAGAGAGAGAGAGAGAGAGAGAGAGAGAGAGAGAGAGAGAGAGAGAGAGAGAGAGAGAGAGAGAGAGAGAGAGAGAGAGAGAGAGAGAGAGAGAGAGAGAGAGAGAGAGAGAGAGAGAGAGAGAGAGAGAGAGAGAGAGAGAGAGAGAGAGAGAGAGAGAGAGAGAGAGAGAGAGAGAGAGAGAGAGAGAGAGAGAGAGAGAGAGAGAGAGAGAGAGAGAGAGAGAGAGAGAGAGAGAGAGAGAGAGAGAGAGAGAGAGAGAGAGAGAGAGAGAGAGAGAGAGATAGTAACTATTGAAAAAAGTGCTTCTCCTCCACGAGTCATACCCTTCTACCTTCCAAGCACCCCCGCTGATAAAGGATTATTCTTAGGGGTCCATATTCCCCTTTTATAAACACTTTATATCTTTCTAGTGTGCAATAATTTTATAAAAACTAAATCTATCATGTGTTCTTTTTAACGTTATTTGTACAAATAACTTATAAAAGAAATTTTAATGGTAATTAAAAAGTGGAAAGGGGTGGGTTTTTCACCGCTTATTCTGTATAGAGAATTATATTAGCTTAAATTTTACTTTAATTTTACAGTCTTTGAGAGTCGAAAGAATTAGGCGTGGAGATTTGAACCCACAGGTCTTCACTGATGACGAAATGGCTGCCTTAATGGAGGCAGTTGGGGATAATCTATTGAATGATGTCCCTGCAGCTTCTCCCCCTGAGGAAGATCCACCTCCGATTGCCGCCAGACCTGAAAAGACCAGTCGTAAGTAGCTAAGGCTTGTAACTATATCTAT
>NC_142802.1:21984716-22009076 GCF_049724085.1 Artemia sp. Qi Xiang Cuo | reverse complement strand
TGCCAAGTAATTACCTCTAAAATATTATACAATCAATAAATAATTACCATATCATCCTTAAAAAAAATACTTGTCGATAATTTGAGCGGCTAATATACGGATAGAAGTGACTTCATGGTTCTGGAGTATCTTTAGCTTGTAAAACCCTAAAAACAAAAAGTATTTTGAGAAACCATGAAAACAAAAAAGTTAAAAATAAAATAGAATATAAGAAAGTCATACACTAAGTGCATATCTCCTTAAATTTAGGTCATAATAATGCACTATGGTTTGACTGACACGAAAACCATTATCTGCTTTCAATGCACGAGTGATCCTAATGCTCTTAAATTCTCCCATGGAAAATACCTCCAGCACAAAATTCACCCCCACACCCAGACACCCGAAAAATGTATGCTTACTTTCTAGTAACAAGTACTATATGTAAACAATAGGTACATTTTATATCTTAAAGACCTTTCCTCAGGGGCTTTAGGGGTTCAAGTTATCTCTAAAGTAATAATTATTGGGCCTTTCAACTATGCTGAATACAATGGCTCTCTCAAACTTTTGATTGGATGATTTTGAGACAAAAAGGACGTGGGAGTTGGCCTAGTTGCCCACCAATCTTATTGGTGACTTAAAAAGAGCACTAGAAATTTTAATTACCGTTCAAATGAGCCCTCTGCCGGTGGTTAGCACGAATGATTCAATACGATAGCCCCTTGGACAAAAAAAAATTAACACCCATCCATAATCAGTAAAAAGGTAACCGAAACCTTTTTAGGTTGTTTAAAATTTGGAAAGAACCCTGAACTCCCTCTATCCATTTGTCTTGAAAGCTAGCTACTACTGTGTACTTGTTGGGGCCAAGGGGTGCAAATTCATGCGAATCTAGGAGGAGGGCAAGCATCCTAAGTGAAAATCTACTATATCTTATATCATAGGTTCAACTTGAAGTAAAGTTAAAAATGAAAATTTATAACAATTCAAAACCGCATTCAAGGAAGGAGTTAGGGGGTTTGAATCCCCTTCCGTCCAAAAAAAATACTTATCCAACTCCACCTAATTGAAAAACAAAATAAAATACATAAAAACATTTTTCTAATGCATTTTTTAAAGTTTTTTTTGTACCTCCCCCTCAAACAAAATCCTGGGCAAAGCCCTGTAACAATTTCAATATAGACTAAATGAGAACGACATATGTCCCCTTTTGAAGAATAGGGCTCCTAAATCTTCAGCCCAGTGGCAAATGCATAATTGTCAAGGAAACCATTTTTTTACCTTGTGCCACACGTAAAGCGTAAAGGCCAGAACACCCAGAAAGGGTAAAGAGAAACTAATATTTAATTTTTAATTGCGTAGGAAAATGCTCGATTTAAGCTAAAAACAAATTTTGAAGCATTTGAAAGAACTAAAAAAAAACATTTTGGCAAAAAAGTCTTAATTCTCTGACCCTGGAATCTTAAAAATATATCATGACAATAGGCTACAATAATAACTATTTGAAAACAATTTAATACAACCAATTTTTTTTTTTACAAACAAAAGATTAGGTCTGTGACCTTCGTAACAGCAACAAAGGTTTAGTGTTTTTATCTATTTATTTTATTGATTTTATACTACTACTAACAACTCACTGCAACACCCAGCTGCATGACACCAACACAGCGACGCTTGTTCCTCCTCTGTCCCAATCTATTCAAAGCCTCCCTCTTTACATCCTCCCAGGAATTTCTCATTCTCTTTTTTCAGGAATTTCTCATCCTCCTACCCCAACCACGGATAACCAGCTTTCAATAGAGCCCTACGAGGTTGGGCCAAAAAGGACAATCTTTGGCAAACTGTCATTCTTCAGCCACATAACGTGTTCTAGTCTTCTCAACCTTTCTGTCATTACAGCCCTAGAATGTAAGATTGAACCACATTTTACGTACAGCTTACTCTTTAAGATATGGCAAGTTAGTCGGGTACCCAAAACATTCCAAACGCAATTTCTCTGGTAAAAAAAAATCTAGCAAAACGCCCTCCGTTTTTCTGATCGAATACGCTTTAGAACCATATTTGACCCTCGGCATCACTGTAGCATCCAATTTTATAATCTTAGTTCGCAGACTCATCATTCTATGTTTTAAACTTCTCTCAACTGTGAAAAAAAAATACCCTGAGCCTTCCCCCCTTCAGTTTCATGAATTAGTGCCCTTCTTATGACAGAATTAAAAAGAAATAGTATCTGTATGGTAGGGAATAACGAGTGAGTTTCTGATAAGATTTGGATGGACATAGCGTTTTGATATCGGATGGCTTGGTGTTGCGATCGTTTAACGGATGAAGTAGCAGTATATACTTTTGTGAGAACCAATGTCTCAGTTTTTTTTTTTTGTTTTTTTTTTTACGTTTTCAGGTTTTCGTTGGCAAGAAGAGTTACCATAAAATTAACTTTTTAGGTAAACGATCGCAAGAATAGCTGGACAAGTGTGACGCATATATTATAGAGTTTTTATAAGCATTGACTAAATGACGGTTACCTCCATGCTTCAAAACTTCCACATACACACGACTCCTCGCTGTAGACTTCAAAAGGATGTTAATACTATTTAAAGCAAGCACTAATACTTCCAAATCCTCCACATATAACAATCGACAGATGTGTCGAGCTACGTTGGTGTCTAGTAAAGTAGCCTTAAAATGTAACTTCATGCTCGCAGTCAAATTGTTTATAACAGATGCTGCTGTCTTCTGAATTTGAAACTGAACCTAAAAAAAAATTGAAAAAGTATATTTAAACCACTAAATTCCATATTTACAGCCTTTAGAGACACGCCCAATATTTTATCTTTTGGGTTAAATTGAATTGCAATTGGACTGCTTTACAAGTTGGTCATGAAAGGAATATGTTGTTGATTCATATATTATGGAACTGTATTCAGATCCTACTAACGGTGAAACTGGGCTTTGGCCTTAACAATTATTTGTTGAGCTTTAGTTTTTAACCACCGAACCAAAGAGCACGGGTAACTTACAAGAATGGCAACTGGTGCTTTTATAGACGAAAAAAATATGAGCACCATCTAGCGTTTGATTGCATTGACATTTTTTATTCTCTGTAATCGTTTTTCCTTTCAGAACTGAGATCATGAACTGAGAACACTAATTTTCACCTACTAAACAAATTAAATTAATTATTCTCCAAAATTATTCTTAAAATTTCACCAAATGCAGGAAGGCATTAGAATTTTTGCCGACACAAGCAAGAGTTCCCACTTTTATAAGTTACCCATATTCTTTATATAAAACGACCAAAAAACTGCAAAACTGGGTAATCTTACAAGAAGTATTAGCAGTACGCCAATTTCTCACATTGTGAATACTACTAAAAAAAAAGCAAACAATATTAGACATTGGAAATTAAATAATATTAACGAAGGTTCAATCCTGGCGCTTTGCCTAAAATAAAATTTCAAACCTTCGAGTCAGGCAAAACCAAAATTGTAATAATTCAGCTACTATGGGCTACATGGGCGTACTATGGGTTTGCTCCTTCATGTACATGATCTGACTATATTTCTTAGGAGTTATGGGTTATTGTATTTCTAAACATTGGACGTGATATCAAATTTTTTAAAAGTTTTTAAGTGTTCAGATATTGGGATTTCAGTTTCGTTTGCGGGAATTGTAAACTGGCAATTCATTAAGAGGGATAGATAATTCAAAATTGATAAATGCTTAAGAGAAGGAATTGATAATGACGCCATAAAGAATATAGCTAGAGGAGTAAAAGAGGATCCAGATGAGGAAAACTCTATTGAAGCTGCAGAAGAAAAGTTCTCTATGCTTTTCCAAGATCGATTGGACAACCTTGTAAAGGGAAAATTCTTCTAAGGTCCTTCTGCTAAAATATATGGTTGTATTTCAGGCGTATTCGACTATGGCCCGATCAATTGTGAAATAAAAGATAATATAGTTGAGTTATGGAAGAAACACTTCATTTGCAAAGAAAAAATGGTTAAAGTGGAATGCGCTGTCCTAATCCTAGAAAAAGTTTTGATAGTCTGGCAACGTCGAAAAATTTTGTGAACTCATAGTCAAAGATAATAAAACTCAAAATATTTAGAAGTTGAAGACAAAACTGAAACGACTAAAGATCAAGGAGAATATAAAAAACTTAATCTCCTGTTTCAGACGTATGTTGGGCCTGATCCATCTTACCAAACTAAGGGATAACTCCGACCTGAAACTACGCAAGGCATTTTCGTCAATTTTCACCACCATTACGAAATAAAAAATATCCAACTGCTAATTCGGGTTGCACAAATTTGAAGCGCTTATAGGAAAAAAATTCTCCTCAGTGGGGCCTTCTGCGAGCCATTTGACAGTGAATGCCAACACTTTTATGACTCACAGGATAGATCTCATCCCCAATTCACCACTGTAAAGGATTTAAATATTTCATTACTTCAAGCTCGAGCACAAAGGGAGAAAAAAAGGGCGAAATATGTTAAATTTGGCGATGCTGTTGCCAATCAAATAATAAATAAAGAGAGCCTTGTCTATTATATAGGAAGGATTTATCAGTTCTTAGTACTGGTCAGCGTAAACGAAATAAATTCGTTTCAGGCAACACAAGCGCGATGAAATGGTACATTATGCCCAGGATTGCTGGGATGTCGAATGCTATACCTCATATGGATGGATTGAATGCGTCGGTTGTGCTGACAGGTCAACACACGATCTGGCACGGTATTCGGATGCGACTGGTGCTAATATAAAAGCTGAGAGAAAGCTTTCTGAAACCAGGATGGAAGAATTTTTAACAATTGTTACCGAATATGTTGAAATTGTAAATAAAACTCTAAGCTGATGAAAAATCTGTTATTGAAGAAATAAAAACGTTAAAAGCAATATCATATGCGTCGTCAATTGAAAAGTCAAATAAATTTGACTTGAGAGTCAACGGCATCAACGTCACCATCAATTCAACGATGGTTAAAGTGAAAAGGGAATTGAAAAAGAAGTGGAAGCAGAAAAATTTGTGCCAGCTATAATCGAACCCGCTTTGGAATTATGCGAATATTTTACATTTTATTGGAGCATAATTTAAAAATACGGGAACTTGCTGAAAAACGAACGTTCTTGACACTTCCGCCGATAGTTGCTCCATACAAGTTTGTGTTCTTCCCCTGAAGATTTGGAGGCAGAAGAAATAATGTTTGAAGTAGAAGATTAAATAGCCTATATAGGTAGACACTATTCACGTCAAGATGAATTAGGCATACCCTTCATAATAACCGTTGACCGTGCAACCCTTGAAAAACCTCATTAGTTGACTCTAAGGGATAGGGTCTCTATGTTGCAAATTAGACTGCCAGTCGACGAAGTAGCCGGCATTGTAAAAACAACTTCATCAGGAAAACTTAACTGGCATCAAGTAAGAGTCAAATATACCAAAAACAAAATTCATTTGGATATTTGAGGGCCGGTGGCCCTTCAACTGCTTTTGACTCTTCTTCTTGTAATTTGAATTAATAAGGAGACACTTGCGCATTATCTCATCATCGGCTTATTTGTACCTACAGCTGTTGTCTTGGTTGTAAATGCAGCTGCTGCCTTAGTTGTATTTTGTTGTACCTGCAGTTTTGGCTTGGTTGCACCAAGAAAAGTAGGGTTAGTTGTACTTGCAGCCGTTGGCTTAGCTCTACCTGCAGCTGCTGCCTTAGTTGTAGCTGCAGCCGTTGGCTTAGCTCTACCTGCAGCTGCTGCCTTAGTTGTATCTGCTACTGTTGGCTTAGTTGTACCTGCAGCTTTGGATGCTGTACCTGTAGCTGTTGTACCTGTGGGTTTTTTTCTGCAGCTGCTGGCTTAGTTGTACCCGCAGTCGATGCTTTAGTTATACCTGCAATTGTTGGTTTAATTGCACCTGCAGGTGTTGGACGAGTTTTCACATGTAGCTGTTGGCTTGTATGTACTTGAGATACATTTGGTAAAAAGAGGGGTAGTTGGATTGGGGGGGGAGGGGCTAGTTGACCTCCATCACTATTGACTCTTAAAAAGGAACCAGAACTTCCAATTTCAACCATATGAGCCACCTCTAAAGTTTATACAACCATCCCTTCCATATGAATCTTAAATGCCCCAGGAGCATAACTTACGACCCTTGCCCTCTGGCTCTGGTGGTTTGTATTAGCCTCAAAAGCCTTGTTAGATACCCTTTGGAATATTTTGAATAAAAGGACTATCTCAAAATATCTACTGGATACACCTCGGAATAACCTTACTTGTTTGCACGTGTGTGGGGGTAGCTGTACTCTGATCACTTGGACTCTAAAAAATGGCACTAGAACTTCTGATTACGAATCCAATGACTCCTCTCCAACGCATATATGACCACCTTTTCTATAAGACCCTTATATACCCCCAGGACACAGCTTACAATGCATTAAACTACGAAGCATTAAACTATAATGAACAAAATTGTTATCTCCAAATTTTGATTGGAGGTGTTAAGGGAAATGATGAGCATGGAGGGCAAGTCGCTATCAAATCACTTTGACTCTTAAAAAGGACACTATAACACTATCTTCAGTGCACTGGGGGGTTGTGTCAACCCTAGAGAGATGATTATATGTTTTTTGGACTATTTGGAACAAAATCACTATCTTATAATTTCAATCAGATGCGTTTGGTGAAAAGAAGGGTTGCTGGGAGGGGGTTAAATGCCCTCCATAACTTCTGAAGCTAAAAAAGAACTAGAACTTCAATTTTCGACCAAATGAACTTCTTCTAAAGTTCAACAAGCATTCCTTCTATAGAAACTTTAAATACCCTCCAAGAGACTCTACTAACTAATGAAAAGAAAACACCGAAATTTCCTGGTTATCATCCTGTATGGTGGGATAGAGAAGGGAAAAAAGGGGGAGGTCTGCTGACACTGGTAAGAGAAAACATACCCTTCAGGAAAATACAAGTGCCCATTACAGGTAAAAATGAAGTTGGTTTTTGAATGTCAAACTGGATGATAATAGATGGTTATCTTTTGTTAATTATTATAATAGAGCAACAGTGGATTTTGATGTGAGTCAATTTAAAAAGAGCAATGACCTATGTGAAAGTGACAAAATTATAGGAGGTGATTTCAACCTTCATAATAAAATGTGGGATATCACAACATCACAACAGGACCAACAATCACTTGCCTTTGCTGACTATATCTTGGAACCTGAAAGTAACATCTGTCTTTTTCCACCATGTGATCTGGGCACTAGGCTAAACGTAACTAATGGTAAGTATTCTACTCTAATTTTAACACTCGTTTCTTTTTCATTAGATGTAAATCATCATGTCCAACTAGCTGGCACAGTAGATTCTGATCATCTTCCAGTAATAGTGCAACTAGAGGAATGCATAGATTCCCCAGAATTCCAGAGAACAAAAAATGCGGAAATTCTGTAACAGCAAATGGCCGAGCTGGCAGAGTACCATTGCCTCTAAAATCCTAAAAATTTCACCTGATTATCCAGTTTATTTAATGAATGAAGAAATTACAAATTTACTAGTGAAAACTAGTGAAGGTATTTTTGGTTTTTGTAAGCCTAAAAAAACAAAAAGAAACTCCATTCCAGGCAGGAATGCTAACTGTGAAAAGGCTTGGCTGGAAAAGAAAAAAGCTAGAAACCAATATGCAAGAATTCCAACAATAAGTAATAAAATAGAGACGAATAGGGCCACTGCAGTCTTAAAAAAAACTATCCTCCAAGAAACAAGAGAAGCTTGGAAGAAACTAATTGAGGACAAATTTTCAAATAATACAACTACAAAAGATATGTGGCGAAGTTTTAAAATCTATACTGACCAAAAAAAAAAAAATCCTCCAAAAATTCTTGTCCCACTCAAAAAGGATGCCAGGGAGTTCACAGCTCCAGAAGATAAAATGAAGATCCTCCTAGATAATTTTCTGAAAAATGATCACAGATATCCTCATCAAACACCAAGCAATACAATTATTGAAAAGATAAACCAACCTCCAATGAAAGACTTCACTCTGGAAGAACTTGAAAATGCTTTAAACAAAATCAAACCAGGAGCAACTGGTCCTGATCAAATACACAACCAAATGCTAAAAAATTTACCAGAGGAAGCCAAAAACACACCTCTGATCCTTTTTAACAAGTGTGTTAAAGAGGGGCATACTCCCAAAGAGTGGAGAAATACACCCATTATCCCAATACCTAAAACAGGAATGGAATCTTCTAACCCAGATTCATATATACCTATTTCTCTAACATCCTGCCTCTGTAAATTACTATAACACTTGATAAAAATAAAATTCTTGAGCTTGTAATAAAATCTGCTCAGAAAGAGCAGTTTAGTTTTCTTCCAAACCGGAGCACAACTGACTGCCTAGTTAGACTTGAGAACCAAATAAAACAGGGCTTCAGATGCAGGAAGGATGCTGTCTTCTTAGACAGGAAATCTGCACTTGACCGAGTAGATGTGGACAAGCTGTTGAAAAAAGTAGAGGAGATTGGTATTCTTATAGAGTATGTTAATTAGATCTCAAGCTTTTTAGATCTCAAGGAATTTTGCATTTTTTGCCAGAAGAGAGATCACGGGTGCGTGTTTATTTGTTTGTTTGTTTGTTTTTGTTTTTTTTCCAGGGGTGATCGTATCGACCCAATGGTTCTATAGTATCGTGGGAGGGATTATTGGAATGGAAATTAAAAGTTCTAGTGCCCTTTTTAAGTGACCAAAAAAAATGAAGGGCAACTGGGCCCCCTCCCACGCTCATTTTTTTTCCAAAGTCACTTGATCAAAATTTTGAGATACCCATTAGTGCCTTAGTAAAATCATATAGGCTGTTATTGTTAGTAAGTTCGATTATGGTAGCTTTATGTATGGTGATACTACCAAGAAGAATTTAAAAAAGTTAGATGTAGTTTATCATAGTGCTCTTAGGCGATCCTTAGGTTGCCTAAATAGTACCTCTGTTCCTGTAATGATGATTGAGTTGGGGGTGAATATCCTTACATTACGACGTGATAAGTTACTTGTGAAGTATTTCACTAAGAAGGCTAGTCTAGATGATGATCTTATTAATATTAAAATAATAAGAAATTACAATAGAGATATTAGTTTTAAGACCAGGAATATTCCTGCTTTCTATAGATGTATTAATATACTTTCTAGTGAGTGCCCAAATATAACACCAATTAATGAGATTGCCTTTGAGGATAGTGTATTAAATAAACCATGTGAAATAAAGGATAATGTGTACTTCCCTATGACTGACCGTGGTAATGAGGATAAAATGACTTTAAAACAGGACTGGTTTAGACAGACTGACCATTTAAGAGACCACTTACAAATTTTTACTGATGGATCTAAGTCAGATAACGGTGCTGGCTGCGCAGTAGTGAATCCCAGTATGTCAATTCCATATAGTTTCAAGCTACAAGTAGCCTATTTATTTTTTCAATTGAGATGATAGTATTATATTAGGCTTTAGATTTTATAAAGTCATATGGATTACGCACAGAGATGGATGATTTGTTCTGACTCTGCATCAGCCCTTAAGTACCTGATGAATGAACATGACCCTAGCCGTGAGATTGTTTTTAATATTCATCAAATTGTTAGGTAGTTAGAATGTATGGGGAATGATATACTCTTGGTATGGGTCCCAGCACATGTTGGAATTGCTGGAAATGAATCTGCTGATAATATGGCAAAGTGGAGTATTTTAAATGGCCAGAGTGTAATTGTAAAACCCACACAAAGTGAATATATAATATGTACTTATAATGTATTATGTGATAGGGAGAGAAATGAGTACATAGAAATCGTATAAACCCAATTTTAGAGCTTTATGATTATAGGCCACCACCTGATGGCCTAGTACATGATATTAGATTTATTGCTGCTACTATTTTCAGATTGAGGTCAGGTCATGCCAAAACCCGTTCAGTTTTGCATAAGTGGGGCAGAGCTGACCCTCCGTACTGTGATATTTGTAATGAGTATGATGATGTTAGACATATCCTAATGAAGTGTAGGAAAAATATGATGTACAAAGAAATGTATTTAGAAGTTTAATTTTAAAGTATTTCAGTGCATTTACAATGAGAGCAATCCTGGCCACGCTAAGTCCCCTAAGTGGGCCCATAGAAAGGTTATTTCCTTATTGACTAAGTATATAAAAAATAGTAATCTGCACAATGTTCTATAATCTTTGTATTTTAATTGTTTGTTTTTTTGTTTGTTTGTTTTTAAGATATGTTATTTGACCATAGCAGGATGTGATATGAAAAAAGGTGTCAGTGCTTTAAATAAGAACACTTTGTACAACGTCTAAGTACAACCCCATGATAGTTAAGTGTTGACGTGGCCTATGCCAAACATATATTTGTCTGATTCAAAGTGACGTGGCTCCATTTAGAACCCAAGATTTAATAGAGGATCGCACGCACATGAGCGGTTGATTCGCTCAAACGTCAACTAAACAAGAGAAACAACCTTTAATACCCCGTGGAATAACTTACAACCATCGCTCATAAGCTCTGGTGGTTTGTACCAACCCCAAAAGCCTTGTTATATGATCTTTGGACTATTTTGAATCAAATGACCGTCTCAAAGTTTTTTATTCGATGTATTTCGGGAAAACAAGGCATGTTGTGAAGGGGGGGGGTGTAGCTACCTGCTGATCACCTTGAGTCTTGAAAAAGGCACTAGAAATTCAAATTATCAATCCAATGAGTCCCCTCCGAAGTATATACAACCACCTTTTCTATAAAAAAAAACCTTATATGCCCCGAGGCATAACTTACAATCCTTACCCTGGGAGCTGTGAGGGCAGGGGTTTCTTCCTCAAAGACATAATTTCTGAACCCTTCAACTACATTGAACAAAATTTTTATCACCAAATTTTGATTGGATGTCTTTGGGGAAATGATGAGCATAGGGGACTGGTTGCTCTCAGATCACTTTTGACTCTTAAAAAGAGCAAAATAACTTTCAATTTCAAATAAAATGAGCACCATCTGAAATTTATGCGACCACCCATTCCATAAAAATCATTTATGACCAAAGGACATGACTTACAACCCTATTCCCAGGGCACTGGGGGGGGGGTGTATGTCAATCATAGAAGCACTGTTATTCTTTGGATTATTTCGAGCAAAATTGCTGTTTCACAATTTTAATCAGATTCGTTTGGTGAATAGGGGTAGTCGGGAAGGGGGGGGGGCTAGCTTCCCTCCATCACTTTTGACTCTTAAATGGGTACTAGAACTTCGCATTTTTAACCAAATAAAGCCTCCTCTAGAGTTTAGACAGCCATCCTTTCCTTAAAACCTTAAAAACCCTCAGGGCATAACTTACAACCGTTGTCCCTAGGCTCTGGGGTTTGTTTCAACCCCAAAAGCTTTGTTATATGATATATGGACTATTTTGAATAAAATATCAACATTTCTATTAGATACATTTCTGGAAAATACGACGTGTGTGTGGGAGAGGGGGGGGGTAGCTACCTTCCGTTTACTTTGACTCCTAAAAAGAGCACTAGAGCTTCTGATTAACAATCCAATTACCCTCCTCCGAAGTTATATGAACAAACTTTCAATAAAAACTGTATATGCTCCCAGGGCTTAACTTAAAGCCCTTGTCCTGAGGGCTGGGAGGATTTATTATCCTAAAAGACATAATTTCCTGACCATTCAAACACGTTGAATAAAATGTCTATCTCGAAATTTTGAATAAAAGGATTGGCAGTGTTTGGGGAAAATAATAGCGTGGCAGAAGGGGGACATTTCCCCTCCAATCACTTTTGACTAATAAAAAGGCACTAGTACTGGAGATTTTCAACCGAATGAGCCCTTATTGAAGTTTCTACGACAACAGTTTCTATAAAAATGTTATATGCCCCCAGGGCATAACTTACAACCTTTGCCCTGAGGGCTGTGGGGGGGTTTGTCATCCTCAGACCTAATTTCTGGACCTTTTCAACTAGGTTTAAAAAAAACAACTATATCAAAATGTTGAGTAGAAGTGTTTGAGGAAATAATGGGCGTATGGGGGCATTCATCCTCTGATCACTTTCGACGATTAAAAAGGACACTAGCCCTCACAATTTTCAATTGATTGAGCCCTTTTTGAAGTTTCTACAACAACGCTTTCTATTAAAACGTTATTTGCCCCAAGGGCTTAACTGACAATATTTGCCTTGAGGGCTGTGAGGGGGGGGGGGTGGTTGTCATCCTAAAAGACATCATTTCAGGACCTTTTCATTCCATTGAACAAAATGGCTATCCCAAAATTTTGATTGGAGGTATTTGGGGAAATCTTGGGCGTGGGAGGGGGTTTAGTTGCCCCCAATCACTTTCGACTATCAAAAAGGGCACCAACCCTTTCAATTTATGATCGAAAAAGTCCATTTTTAAGTTTCTACGACAACTCCTTCGGCACGAAGTGCCCTGATCTTAGACAAACCAAACAAGCCAATAAATAAACAATACATTGTGCCAATATCGTTCTTTACTTAGGCAGCACTATTGCGCTGCCTATGATATGCATCGGACATCATTCACATGAAAGATTTTTTTTTGCAAAGGCTCAAAAGAACAGTCAGCCAAAGGGTGCACGTCCTGCCCTTGGCCAACCAAAATACTATCATGCCACACCGGTGGATCCTGTGCCCCAGGTTGGGAATCACAGATTTAGAACTACCAGTTTCACCACACGCCGATTTTTATTGATTTGATTCAATCGTGACTTCGACAATAAGGTAGAGCAGTTAAAAATAAGGTGTGTTTTTAGATCCTTTTTTCGTACTGTTTTCGCTCAAATTAATTCCGTTTTTTGGCACAAGACCTAAAGAATTTTATCCTAGAATAATTTTTTTTACACTGAGTACAATCAAAAAATTTTTGTCAACTGCGGCTTTGGCGCTCGAGTTTTAACCAAAATGTGAGTTTATGGTTGGTCTTCTTTAAAATTTTTAGTAGATCAAGGGAGTTGATTGCATTTTTGAATTGTACCCCTAAGAAAGAAAAACTTTAGCCAGAGTTTTAACGACGTCCAAGTGTCTCAATTTAACACTGAATTGACACTAGACTTTGTTATATCAAAAACAAACCCAACAAACATGCTTAGAAGTTAAATTTAATGGTATTTGGTACTACTGCTACTAAAGCTAAGGGTGCTAAGGCAATAAGTTCGGGGAATATTGAATCTATATTCAACTAAATCGGAACACAGTTCCCACACAGGCAGTCAAGAGGACGCATCAGCAGTACTTGAGAAACGCTTGATGGTTTTAAATTAAAACCTTCAGCATGTCTTGAAGGGGATGTTGAAGATACCAAAGGTTTTATGCACATAATGCCACTAATGCTACTACTATTGCTACTACTACTAGTACTACTACTACTAACAACTCACCACAGCACCAAGCCGCCTGAGGCCAACACAGTTACGCACGCTCCTCCTCCACCCCAATCTATTCAAAGCCTTCCTATTTACACCCGCCCACGAAGTTCCCATTTCCTTTAAATCTTTCTTTATGACGTCCTCCCACCCCAGACGGGGATGACCAGCTTTCCGTTTAGCCCTAGATGGTTGGCCGAAAAGAACAATCTTCGGCAATCTGTCATCCTTCATCCGCACAACGTGCCCTAACCACCTCAACCTTTCTTTCATTATAGCCCTAGAGAGCGGTATTGAACCACATTTTTCGTATAGCCTATTGTTTGAAATACGGTCAATCAGCCGAGTACCCAGAACAATCCTTAAGCAATTTCTCTGGAAAACATCTAGCAAATATTCATCCGCTTTTCGGAGCGTCCATGCTTCAGAGCCATATTTGACCACTGTCATCACTGTAGCTTCTAATATTCTAATCTTGGTTTGCAGACTTATCTTCCTATTCTTCCAGACTTTTTTTAATTGATAAAAAACACCCTGAGCCTTGGCTATTCTATTTTTAATATCTTCACTGCTCCCACCATCTTTACTAATAATACTACCAAGGTAAGTGAAGCTGCCCACCTCATTTCCTACCTTAACCGCAGCAGTGTTATTCTCGTAAATAGCACTAATCACTTTATTGTATTTGTCTGGTATACCATACAAGGATAAAAGCTTTACTAAAGCTCTTCTATCAACAGAGTCAAACGCTTGCTAATAATCTATAAAACCGAGGACCAAAGGCGTTTGAAAACTCAGGCACTTCTCAATTATTAGCCTAAGAGTGAAAATTTGGTCGACACATCCTCTACCTTTTCTAAAACTGCACTGCTCTTCTCTTAAAACTTTGCTAGAATTGCTACTACTACGCAAGCTAAGGATATTAAGGTGACCCTTTGAAGAAATATTTGGGCAGAAGTTGAACTAAATCAAAACGAACTTTGAGCATGTAGATTTTCAAATAGGTGGCAAAGAAATATCTTAAGAAGAGATTGCATTGACACAGCCCACAGTTATAGAATTCGCCTATTATGCTTTAAAACTAAATTCAAAGGTACTATATCTTTGGTCACCAATATCACACCTCAGCAGAATCTCGAGAACGACTGGGGGTATTACGTTGACACTTCCAGGGCTACTACTAATGCTGCTTCTACTCTTACAATTTAAATAAATCAAAAGAGTCCAATCGTATCCAGGATATCAAAGAGCATAAATAGAATTTTTTGGGAATGGTAAGAAGTTTTATTAATAGGGTCAACTTGAGCAGACACAAAACTAAATTAAATAGTACTATTTTTGTTAGGATTAAAAGTTGTAGAAAAGTTTCTCCAACATGCAAATAGTAAGCCAAACTATGGATTCTCGTCAAAATTAAATAAATTAAACAAGTTTTTTCAACTGAAAGTAAGGAGTAACATCAAAACTTAAGAAGAACAGAAGTTATTACGAATATGAGAGGGTTCGCCCCCTCGTCAATACCTCAATCTTTACGCTAAGCTTCGAATTGTGTTCCAGTTCTTTCAGAATGACCCCTGAATAACAAAGGACGTTTAATTAGAACAAATAGCTATTTTGAAAATACTAAAAAAAACTTAAAGAGCGAGAAAGAGCGTAAAGAGCGAGGTATTAACGAGGGGACAAACCCCCTCATACATGAAATAATTTCTGTTCGTTTAAAGTTTTAATGTTGTTCCTTACATTCAGTTGAAAAAACTCGTTTTTTTATTTTATTTCTGATCGTTTTTTAGAAAATGCTGGGAAATCCAGGAAAATTCTCTTCCCCCATGAAAATTCTTCGATGGCAAGATGCTTCCACGTATACCCCTCCCCCGCCCCAAAACCAGAAAAAAAAATCCCTCAGAAAACGTCTGTATACTTTCCAATAACCAATACTATCCAATCAATGGGCAGAGTTCATAGCTTGCAGCCCCACCACCGGGGGGATGTGTGGGATTAAATCATCTTTGAAGACATTGTTATTATATTTTTCGACCGTGTTGAGCAAAATGGCTATCTCAAAACTTTGATCCGGTGACTTTGGAAAAAATTAGCGTGGGAGGGAGTCTAGCTGCCCTCTAATTTTTTCGGTCACTTAAAAATGGTACTAAAACATTTAATTTTCTTTCCAATGAAACCTTGCAATATTCTGGGACCACTGGGTTGATACGATCACCCCCTGGAAAAAAAACGCATCTGTGATTTTTCTCCTGATAAAAAAATGCAAAATTCCACAATTTTGCAGATAGGAGAGTGAAACCTCTACAGTTAGGGTTCTCTGATACGCTGAATTTGATAGTGTAATTTTCGTTAAGATTCTATGACTTTCAAGGGGTGCTTTCCCCCTTTTTGGAAAATAAGGCAAATTTTCTCAGGCTGGTAACTTTTGATGGGTAAGACTAAACTAAGACTACATATTTGAAATCAAAATAAAAATCCAATTCTTTTGATGTATCTATTGGTATCAAAATTCCGTTTTTTAAAGTTTCAGTTACTATTGAGTCGGATGGCTCCTTACTTAGAATTCAGTACCACGAACTGTTTAAAACCATTCCTTTGATGCATCTATTGGTATCAAAATTCCGTTTTTCAGAGTTTCGGTTACCATTGAGCCGGGTCATTCCTTCCTTATAGTTCATTACCACACGAACTATTTGAAAACAATTCCTTTGGTGTATCTATTGGTACCAAAATTCAGTTTTTTGGATTTTCGGCTGCTTTTGAGCCGGTTCGCTTCATACTTATAGTTCGTTTCCAAGAACTGTTTGAAAACAACTCTTTTTATAGCAAAATTTCATTTTTTAGAGTTTCGGTTACTATTTAGCTGGGTCACACACAGTTCGTTACCACACGAAATGTTTAAACACAATTCTTTTGATGCATCTATTGGTATTAAAATTCAGTTTTTTGGAGTTTCGGTTGCTATTGAGCCGGGTCGCTTCATACTTATAGTTCGTTTCCAAGAAAATTTTGAAAACAACTCTTTTTATAGCAAAATTTCGTTTTTTAGAGTTTCGGTTACTATTTAGCAGCGTCACTCCTTACTTGCTGTTCGTTACCACGAACTGCTTGAAAAAAAATATAAAAACAAAAATTTCATAAAAATGACTGTCAATAAATAACAATAATTTTTTTTTCGTGAATTCCACAAAACAATTCTTTCAAAGAAAAGTAAAGAGCTCTAGTAAGCCAAAAATTAGCAAAATAGAGCCATATCTTCCAAGCATAAAACTGCCACCAATCACAATCACAAAATAAATGAAATACAAACGAACAGAAATTACAATAAATAACCGATTAAAACTCAAAACGAAATAAAAAAATTAAAAATTAAACTCAACCATAAATAAATTTGAGTAGGGTTTTGACAACCCCTATAGCTTCTCAGTCTGGAACATGATTTGCACTTTAATGAAAGAGAACTAATGATTGTGTACTGTTATTTTAATATACATATACTGCTATTTATTCCTGAAACTCTCAAAAAAATTTTATTTATTAAACTCAAAAAAGTAAAATACTTTTTATGCATAATCCATATGGTGTAATCCATATTTATATTCCATATAAATAAATCCATATGGTGTAATATAGGGTTAATTACTTAAAGCAGTAAAAAAAAAAAAAAAAAAAAAAAAAAAAAAAAAAAAATTACGATTACTTTTAAATAAATTTGTGCATACCGTGTTCAAGTGTGGGAAAATGACCTGGAGGAGCCCTTCTTCTACAACCCTTTGTGCTTGCCTTTCATCGCCAGGTTTGGTGACAGTTTCCAACAACAATAAGGCTTCCTGTAAAACACAGTGATTGAATCAACTAACAAAGTCATGTTGTAAGAACTGTTGCTAAGCCCTTAAATAGAGGCTAATCTCAGTTCTCTGTTATGGTCTTAAAATCTATTTGTTAAGGCTTGATATTTTCTTAACGTTTTAATTGAAGATTTCTCTTAGGAAAATGTTTCTTTCATACAGAAATAGTAGACATAATATTTCCCTGAATAAAATTACGTTGCTAAGAAGTGAACAACTTCTAATAGCTTTAATTAAACTACATTCAAGAAAATATCTTGCTTTTTCTGTACAAAAATGGAAGGAAACAG
Organism: Artemia sp. Qi Xiang Cuo; assembly: GCF_049724085.1. Classification (NCBI taxonomy): domain Eukaryota; kingdom Metazoa; phylum Arthropoda; class Branchiopoda; order Anostraca; family Artemiidae; genus Artemia; species Artemia sp. Qi Xiang Cuo. Next base: position 21,991,543 of record NC_142802.1, on the reverse strand, counting down.
TGCATTTCTATGCAGTTATTTAGTTATGCAGCTATTATAAGACTTATCAGATTAAAATTTTACCTGGGTCTATTAGAACCTTGTACCAAAGATAAACAAAGCAGTAATTAAATAAACTCAAAAAGTACATAATTATTGTTTTCTTTAAACTAATGGCTGAAAAGGGTTAACCCTTAGAAGCATCATTGAAAAAAATAATACTTCTTGTAGTTGTTATATATATATATATATATATATATATATATATATATATATATATATATATATATATATATATATATATATATATATATATATATATATATATATATATATATATATATATATATATATATATATATATATATATATATATATATATATATATATATATATATATATATATATATATATATATATATATGTATGTACAAGTAAATTGCTTATAACCTAAATGGTATTAATTAATTTAAAGAAAATGTTGTAATATTTTATCTTAAAGTGGAAATGTGAGGTTAAAACAAAAACAAAATCAGCCAGAGAGTCAGAATAAATAAATCTAATAAATGAGCCAGAGAACCAGAATAAATAAATCAAATAAATTAGCCAGAGAGAGCTGACCAACGGCAGAAATTTACATTTAAAGGACCAAGGCAAACTTTGCGACCCGAACAAAACTACCAAAAAAGAGAGTGGTGGCTCTACATTAGAATTTGCGAAAGGGATAGAGTAGAGTAGAATATTTTTATTTATAACACGTACATAAATAAATGTCACAAAACAGCGCACATGCCTGGTGGCATACTTTAACGCTGAAAATATTGCCAACAAAAATACACAGCCATTTTTTAACTAAATTTTACAACAACGAAAAAGAAAATCCTAATGAACAAAATGCTTAGCATGTCATAAGATATTTCTTCACCAATCTTAGAAAATGTCGCTTGTTGCTGCATTCTCGAACTGATGCAGGAATTGAGTTCCAGATTTTTGGGCCAATGTGACGGATGCTGAATCCCGCTCTCGATGTCGGGCGAATTTCGCACGAAAAGTCTGAACTATGCGTAGTAGAATAATTATGAAATTGAGAATTAGTTGAGAAAATGCCGGAGAAATTTACAGGTAAATTACTATATTGATAATCATGACAAATACGAGAGATAGAAATTAAATGAAGTTGGTCCAAAGAGAAAATTCCTGAAGTCCCATATAGGTGTCTAACTGAAGTTTTGCAATCAACATTAAAAAGAATCCTCATTGCTTTATTCTGAAGTATTTGGAGAGATTTGAAAACAGACGGAAAGGTAGATGCCCAAACCAAAATGCAATAGAGAAAATATGGGTGGACTAAAGAATAATAAATAGATTTTAGAATATCTTTAGGAAAAAAGTTACAAAGACGAGTTAGCATGCCAATATTTCGGGAATTTTTTAACGACAGTGTTTTTACATATTTATGAAACGACAAATTTTCATCTAAAATAATCCCAAGATATTTGAACTGATCCACCCGTCTTAATTCAAGACCATTCAAAAAAAGAGAGAAGGTATCTGACACTACTAATCCAGTTCGCGAAAATAACATATACTGGCATTTTTTTTCATTAAGAGCTAGTAAATTCCTTGAATACCAATCAGATACAGTTAGTAACGTACTTCCGAGGTTCTGGAAAAGAACTGATAGGTCCCGGTGAGAAGCAAAAATTACTACTTCATCAGCAAACATTATAATTTTACAAAGAGGCAAAAATTCTGGCAAATCATTTATAAAAAGAATAAATAGAATAGGCCAAAGGACAGAGCCCTGAGGCACTCCGTAATTAATTGGAAAAGATTCGAAACGGAGATCACGAGATTTATCCACACAATCTAGTCATCTCCCAGAAAGGTAAGATGAAAAAAATTTAACAGCTTGTGTTGAAAACACATAAGACTTTAGTTTAAAAAGAAGCAACGAATGATTTACGGTGTCAAACGCCTTTGCGACATCAAGAAAAATCGCCAACGCGTGTTGACCATCATCTAGTGAATCATTAATATTTAGTAAAAGCTCATGAATTGCCAGTTCAGTTGACTTTCATTTTATAAAACCATATTGAGACGTGTGTAAAATCTTACTATCAAATAAATATTTTTGTAATTGACTATTTGCAAGTTTTTCCAAAATTTTTCTGAAAATTGAAAGTAGAGAAATGCCTCTATAATCTGAAGGGTCAGTGGGACTCCCAGCTTTAGGTAATGCTGTAACATTTGCTTTTTTTAAAATCTCAGGAAAAACCCCATGCATAAGTGATAGATTAAAAATATGTGCCAGCAAAGGTGAAATGCTTGACGCTATTTGCTTTACGGTTTGAGCCGAAAATCCAAATTCGTCCTTAGAAAAACTCCGTTTAAGCTTCAGAATAACTTTTTCAATCTCATGAGGCTTAATCTCAGAAAAAGAAAACGAATTTTCCGCATGTTGCTCATTAAATGGAACAGAAGGGGAATTCAGTTGCATATTCATAGTCAATGCAAGTCTAGAACCAATATTACTGAAATAATCTCCAAAAGCATTTAAAATTTCATTGGGCTCTGTAACATTTTCTCCATTTAAAACAAGGCAATTAACACTAGTATTCTTACACCTATGAGGACGTATCTTTTCATTTATCAATTGTCATATTTTTCTCATATCCGATTTATACTCCAAAAATTTCTCTTTATAATATTTTCTCTTCTCATGCCTTATAATTGAATTTAGCTTATTCATAAAAACTCTTATTTATACAAACGACTCAGGTGTCTGTAATTTTAAATAATTCTTATATTTTCTATTTTTATGTTTTAACGATACCAAAAATACCTTCAGTAATCCATGGGTCAAATTTCTGCGCAAACTTTCCATGCGAAACTCGTGTTGAAGAAACCCGATCCCGCAGTCGCATCATTTGATCAATAAAATCTGAAAACGCAGCATTTGCGTCATCTCCAATCATGGTCACCAATTAACTGACGTAGAACTTTACAATCAATCCATGTATATCGATTTTTTGAATTATCCATTGTTGAATCTCGATGTTGTTTATTACTATTATTTAAACTTAAAAGAACACTCACCGGAAAATGATCTGACATATCAGACAAAATTACTGACGATTTTTCAGCATCAAATAAAACAGGAGAAAAAAAAATATATTATCTAATAATGTAGCTGTGTTAGCTGCAACTCTTGTTGACAGAGAAATACTTGGAAGAAAATTAGAACACAACATCATAGTTAAAAACTCCTTATTATTTACAACATCTAGATTCAAAAGATCAAAATTAAAATCACTCGAAATAATAACCGGTTTTTTCAACGCTTCCAGATTTTTCAACAGCGGTTCAAAAACTTCAAAAAATATTTTTGGGTTACCCGACGGAGATCGATAAACAGACCCGAAAATAAATGAATTACAGCCCAAAGGTACAACTTCAACAAAAATAGTCTCACATAACCTTTCATCAAATACAGACAAATCACTGAGAATACTAAAAGACCAGTCATCACGAATATACAGCATCTGACCTTCTCTCGCATTCTGACACCTTGTAGGCGAAATACATTTCATCCCGGGCAGATCTAACATTGTAAGGGGTGTATTAGCAGACAAAAAAGTTTCGCAAACTCCAACAATGTCTATAGGACTAGATGCAAGCAAGAGCTTCAGTTCATTGAATGCACTTTGTAGCCCCTGGGCATTTACATGTAACGATCTGATCGGAAAATCACAACTTTTTGTTTTATCCGATAGAAACTCGCCTGAAGAATAATCACATTCAGGTAGATTATTTACATAAGGCATATCTTTTATCTTTATACACCTCAAGACTCTTACTGTCGTTTCCATGCGTATATTAATTAGAGCTTTTGATTATTATGAGAGAAATGGCTGTTGAAGCATTCTTATTAGATGTCTTTGGGAGTTAAGGAGAAGAGGTGGGTAGCCAAAAGGGGCGTGGAAAATATAAAGCGTGCACTACAGAAGGTAGCCAAAGAGTGGTTACCCTGTTACCTTAGTATCTTACTATTAAATGGAATCCCAATAATTGTATTATAATTACCTGGATTATTTTTTTTTCATTTCGCCGTAATAATCTGTGAATATGAAAAAAAACTCTTTCGCCAAAAACTTCGCCTAAAAACCCTTTCGCCAGTACACAAGTAGTATGTACCTAAAAAAAAAAATAATAAAAAGGTTTCGGAAAACAGGTGAAGCGACACACAAAATAAAGAGATAGCAAACAACTCTTAGTCATGATGTCAAAGGGGCTTTCGCCTCAGCTATTCATTCAGGGCTTTATCATTTCTAAGAATCAATAAAGTGCCTGTTATCTTAAAATTTTCGGGCAGATTTTCAGCACATTCAACCAGATGTGATATTATATATACAGCTGAGGACGTTATAAACGACTAATTCTTGACCAAAGTCAGTGACCAGCATAGATCCAATTGATCCTTCTACGATATTACTTTGTCCCACCATATGTTTGGAGGCGTATTGAGCCATCTCTGCGCAGCCTACGTGGTTTCAGTTCATATAAGTATCCACAGATGTACTCTATCAGTAAATCCAAAAAATTAACATAATCCAAATTGAACAATTTTCTCACTGCTCAACATTCAAACAAACTATACAGCTATTTAAAAAAAAAATTTAATAAAAATGACTGTCAATAAATAACAATAATTTTTTTTTTGTAAATTCCACAAAACAATTCTTTCAAAGAAAAGTAAAGAGCTCCAGTAAACTAAAAATGAGCAAAATAAAGTCATATCTTCAAAGCATAAAACTGCCACACATCACAATCACAAAATAAATGAAATACAAACGAACAGAAATTACAATAAATAACCGATTAAAACTCAAACGAAATAAAAAAAAATAAAAATTAAACTCAACCATAAAATGAACTTGAGTAGGGTTTTGACAACCGCTATGGCTTCTCAGTCTGGATCATGATTTGCACTTTACTGAAAGAGAACCAATGATTGTGTACTGTTAGTTTAATATACATATACTGCTATTTATTCCTGAAACTCTCAAAAAAAAAATTATTTATTAAACTCAAAAAAGTGAAATGCTTTTTATGTATTTTGTTTACATTAAAATGTAAATTATATTCTGGTTTAAGTCTATGTTCAGACCTGTTAGGTGTTAGATTATTTGGTTGGAGACTCTGGACTGTTTCTTCCTCATATCTTAAGAGTTAAACCCAGACCAGTTTCTAAGTTTGACATTTGGTACAGTGTTTGCAGTAAGAAAAACCTTCATGTTAAATATGGATGTATTTTGGTTTTGTTTGGCTTAAATTTCTGTTTAGCATTCGAGCTGCTTAGTATTTTTATTTTCACTTTTTCTTTTTGCAATTGTGTACAAACTCCTTCGTATATTTTATCGAAACCTCCTCTGTTTGTTCAGCAATTTGAAAAAATAGAGAACGTTATTCAAATGTTGGAGAAAGAATTTGAGCAGTTATGATCTCGAAATAAATAAATCCATATGGTGTAACATTAGGTTAATTCCTTAGAGCAGTAAAAAAACAAAAAAAAAACGTTTTTTACGAGTACTTTTAAGTAAAATTGTGCATACCGTGTTCCATTGTGAGAAAATGACTTCGAGGGGAGGTTCATCTACAACCCTTTGTGCCTCCCTTTCATCGCCATGTTCTGGGACAGTTTCCAACAACAATAAGGCTTCCAGTACATCATCGCCTAAAAAACTTTTCGCCGATTCAGAAGTGATTACGGATGCGGCAATACAGATGGTTTTCAGTACAGCAGTCTGTACCTAAAAAAAAAATTAATAAAAAGGTTTCGGAAAACAGGTGAAGCGACACACAAAATAAAGAGATAGCAAACAACTGTTAGTCATGATGTCAATGGGGCTTTCGCCTCAGCTATTCATTCAGGGCTTTATAATTTCTAAGAATCAATAAAGTGCCTGTTATCTTAAAATTTTCGGGCAGATTTTCAGCATATTCAACCCGATGTGATATTATATATACAGCTGAGGACATTATAAACGACTAATTCTTGACCAAATTCAATGACCAGCATTGATCCAACTGATTCATCTACGATATTACATTGTCCCACCATATGATGGGAGGCGTATTGAGCCATCTCTGTGCAGCATACGTGGTTTCAGTTCATATAAGTATCCACAGATGTACTCTATCAGTAAATCCAAAAAATTAACATAATCCAAATTGAACAATTTTCTCACTGTTCATCATTCAAACAAACTATATAGCTATGTAACGATTAACAACGCCGGTTCTGGAAGCGCTGGGCCGTAAGAAATGTGCATTATAGTCTAGATTAATTTAAGCAAATTGATTTCAGCAGAATATATTTATTTGTTTTGACTTGGTTCACCTAATAATAAAACATCAAAATACTCCTCAAAGGCGAAAAAATTATTTGTCACTTATATTTGCGCTTTTTGAGTAGCGTTCACAAGCATCTTCAAATTCAAGTACAATTTATCACAAACAAAAAAAAAACATTAAAGTTAAACCACCCCCCCCCCCCCCCCAACCCCCCCCCACCCCAAAAAACATACAGAAAAATCACTGGCAACGCCGAGGATCCCTATTTCTTAAAATATAATTAACGACAAAGATAACTAAAAAAAAGATAAATTAAATAACATACCAACTGCTTCTAACTTTTAATAAACTACTTAACTAAAGTGAAAACTATTCTTAGTTTCCAAAATGTTCTACAATAATAATATCAGTAGAAACAATAATTAGAAATTAACATTTTCCCAGTATACATCTCTTGAGTTTACTTTTTAACAACCCATGGTGCTCAGCCA
>NC_142802.1:21757353-21786230 GCF_049724085.1 Artemia sp. Qi Xiang Cuo | reverse complement strand
ATTATTTCAATTCTCTAAAAAAATCAAGTAAGCTTAGTTTTCAGTATAGCGCTAGGTGCTCGGAATTTTAAAAATATTGTTTTGTTTATGTATGTTTTATAGACTTCGAAATTATTTTTTGTTCATTTTCAGTTTAAATTTTGCTTTTTACTTCCATCAGATATTTTTTTTTTATAATTGTTTTAATTTTAAAAAAAATTTTTTTTTTATTTTTAATTTATAATATAATATAACATTTATTCTGATTAAGGTTTAAGGATAAGAAGTTACTGACATACTGCTTGTGCACCCTCTTACCAACCTGCAGAGATATAGTGTGATTTGATTTAGTTAAACATACTCCAGACACACCTTGGAAGTTTCACATTAATACCTTTAGTAATTCCAAATACTGCGTAAACCCCTTTCTAACAACTATATTTTGTTAAACATTCCATTCAACATGCCCTAAAAGTTTCAACTTAATATATTGATCCACTCCTGAAGTATCAGAAATTTAACTTCCTGAAAAACCTGAATGTACGATGGGTCTATTGATTTGGCTCAACATCCCCATTAACAAGTTCTGAAATTTCCAACATAACTTCTTTCGGTTTTAAGTGCATATTGCAATTACATCTTTTTAAAATTTTTAATATAGAAAGCACCTTTTTATTTAAATTTATCCCCCTCAATAATCCTGAAAAAATAACGCTTAATGCCCTATTTTGTTCCAGAAACGTTAATTATAAGCCATTTTTAAAACCTTGATGTACTTTGACCCTGTTGATTTAGTTTATTAGTAATAGTAGCATTAGTAGTAGCCGTAACATTAATACAAACTATGGGAGTTTCAACTTAGCTTAATCTGTCCCTAAGAAATTATTTATATACTCTTTCACAACATATATGCATTCAGCAGTGATGCTCAACTATTTAAAAAGATGTATTTAAAATACGTATTTAATAATTTTCATTTAATTTAAAATTCGCATTTAACTACATTTTTTCTGTGTATTTGGAATATGTATTTAGATACATTTTCCAGTATTTGAAATACAAAATTCTTTCAATATACACATTTTATGCTAAGCATATTGTTCGAGGTTCTTTATTGTCTGTATTAGATGTCAATAATTGGCAAAGGTTTGATCCAAGTAATTTCAAAATTTCATGAATTTCAAAACCCCCAAATTCAAACAGGATGTAAAGTTTTGTTTTTGAGAATTTTATTCATGGGAATTTTTTTAAAGTAAAAAAAAAATATAAAATAAATGATAATGCCAATTGTTTCTTTTGAAAAAACACATAGCTCTGTGGGATATTTCTATCTAGCAGTTATTTTTTCTTCCATATGATAGAAGGCCTCAATGGTGGTTCTGGTCTCTCTTGCAGTAGGGACAAATCTTGATATTGCCGAAATCCCTCTCCTGTGTCCCAAAAATTTTCAAGCCAAATTTCAACAGTATCTTCCTTATCAAAATAGTTTTCATTTAATAAAAAAGAATTGAATACAAAATATCGCAAAAAACATTAAAATTAGTTAAATTTGTCTACTTACTTTTATTTTCAAGGAATCGATGTCGAATATAATTATGCAAAAAATTAAATTTCAGATTCAATTTGCTTATACTTACTGCCAACTGTGCTCTCTAATTTATTTTAATAAAAGTGAATTTTCAAAAATTACAAAATGATTACAACCATAAAATAATGCATTCGGAATTTTGTATGCATAAAATTTCTATACATGGGGCAAGTGCCACCTCCAACCCTCACCTAAAACCACCTCTGGAAGGTCTAGGTAGGGTGAGTGAGTCGATACTTGATCAGACTCCAATCTTATGATTCCCATGGATCTCTTGACAGAGTGGGACTGGTTTAAAGTATGTGTGCGAATTTATTCGTTCTGGGAAAAAAACACCCTTTTTTTACAGTATGTTATTCATTTATTTGAGCAGTAAAGTTGCACAGATACCCTGCAGTAGTGTTAGGATACATAAAAGTTACTTATTACTGTGCATCTTTGGTCCTATTGACATGACTATTTATTGTATTTTTATAAATATATTTATTGGTTCTAATTACACTTTCACCCTAATTCAATGGTCCTTGTCTTACACTTTTTACTCTCCAACCATAGCAGAAATAAAAATTATGAATAAAATTGAATTAGTTTTTCTGATTGGAATCTTTTCAAATGCAAGTAAGCTTACAATGCAGCAAGAATATCCGCTTTCAAGAAAATTTGGACGAAAAACCGGGAGAAAAGTTTCATACTTTCATCCTGTTCTTCCGTTTTCAGATTTTCAACATATAAATGGGATAAAAAACTGTAGTTTGGACAGATGTTCTGTAAAAAGTTCTAGAAAATAAGACAATCAGTGACAAATAAAAATGTCTCTTTTATCGAGTTTACTAAAGATCTTAAGCCGAACTGGCCAGCCATGAAAAAAAAAACCAACAACCGAGACTGTGGCCAGTGGAGAAAAAATAAAATACAAATGAAAAACAACTCGTATATTTCGCATTTATAAATAAAAAGGAGTATAAATAACTATATAAAGAAAAAGAAAAAGAAAAAAAAACAAAAAAAGAAAAAAAAAAAAAACCAATAAAACCACCACAAAAAAAAAAAAACACCAATTAATGTGGACAGTGGATATAAAATAAAAGAAAAATTAAAAAAAATCCGTATATTTCGCCTTTATAAAGAAAATGGCTTATTAATTAATAAATAAATAAGAATAACAAGATAAAAAGAAAAAAAAAACAAAACCAGTAAACACTAAAAAACCAATAAAACCACCACCAAAAAAAAAAAAAAAAAATTTAAACAAATTTCGCAACATTAGACACGGTGGGAACAGTTGCGATTATGGGTTTAGTTTCTCGTGAACACCCGAGCTCTCTTGGTTTTTTAGTTTTAACTTGTTTTGTTTTTTTTTCTTTTTATCTTGTTCTTTTTCGGTATATCGTGCTGAAGACGCCTTGTTTGTGATAAAGGCGAAATATACGCGTTATCTTTTATTTTTTCTCCACTGGCCACCGTATCGTCTGTTGTTTTTTTTTTTATCGAGTTTATGAAAATAAAAAAAGTGAATTTTCTAGCTAAGGCTCTAAAAATGGTTTTTACAGGTTTTAGCTAAGTAAAAAACATATTTAAAAAAAAGATAAAATATAAATCTGTTCAAATAATAATTTTAAATGGCAAGTCTTTCACATATATTAATTTTTCTATCGTTCCGTCTTAATTTTACACCAAAAAGATAGTCCGGAAGCACTGTTACCCTGCATTTGTGAAGTAAGGAAGGGTAACCTAAGCACGCTTGTAGGTAGGGTAGTTGGGCTTGTATTAGAACAAGCTGACTGTTTCAAATTTTCTGTTGATTGGATTGGGACTAATTTAAGAGGTTGTTAGCCTTGTTGGTTATCTTTTTCGACGTCTTTTTTTTATTTTTCTATAAGCATAAAAAATGAATAAGTTACATGGTAAAAAAGCAAAAGTATTGTTCAGAGTGATGGTTTCTGGATTTTGACCAACCTTTCGGTCTCTATATAGGGTCAGGCGAAAAGCAGGCCGTTCCGATTGAATGAGATGCTGGAAGTGTGTGCTGGAAAGGTGTTCAATAAACGCTATCGACACATAAACATTATCGTAAATGCTAATTTTGAAAAAAAAAAAATATGCTGCTTAACAGTGGTATAGAATCTCGGTTTTTTAGTATTGCTGTCTTGAACTATTGTTTTAAACCTTGGCAATCCCGTTCATTTGAAACTCGATATAATTCACTTTTTTTTTTAATCTTAGTTTTCCTCTGCAAATTCATCTGTTTTCATGTGTTTTTCTGGATAATGTGAGTGCTTGGTCATATTTTGTTTTTATAATTTCCTATTCTTAATAATTCTATTTCGATTTATAGGACGCTATAAAGCTTGGTTGGGTTGGAAAAAGGACAAGACAAGATATATTACCCATTATAATTCAGACTTGTGATGGAGAAGTGCTTATCTTCGATATATTGGAATGGAGGAGTGCACATAGTTGTTGGCATCAAGCGGTTTTATACTGAAGTGAACTATCAGTAGAAGAAGTAGAATTGCGTGATTTCTTCGTTTTCATTTCTTTGCAATTTATTTCTGCTATTGTTCAATTGCATCCCAATTCGCTTTGTTTTAATTTAAATTCTCAAGATCTTGTTTTTAATTCTTTGTCTTCAACATTTTGAAAAAAACATCACTGGTCTTCCTGGTTGAAAGGTTTTCTATTATAGTTTTGTGAATTGAGCTATACATCTGTTTTAAGTTTTTTACATTTTGTTTCGATAATGTTATATTTTTGCATTTCGTTTCATTTCCATTCTAATATTTTATTTATAATTCTTTGTTTTCAGCATCTTCAAAATGACATCATTCAATTTCCACTGCAAACAAGGACGAAGTGGTATTCCACAATAATAAAACTATTAGTTTTAATGTGGAAAAGGACTTTGCCAAATTATGGCGGCAAGTGACTGTTGACATATATGACAAGAAAATTGAATAATATTCGCAAAAACAAGGAACTAAAATAATGCAATATACAAAAAAGCAACAAGTTGCTAATATTTTAAAGAAGACACAAATAACACAGAAAAAAGAGCTTCCTGGTGGTTACTAAAGTAAAGTGACTTTTAGGGGTTAATGGTCACCCATACATGTACAATTTTTTGAATATTATATTTGAATTATCCCTCTAATAGTTGAATGGTAAAAAACAAAAGAAAAAATAGCAAAGACGGACCTAAAGCTATTTGAAAAAGACAAGATAAGCTTTATTAAACAGTGCGTCTTCAGTACTAATTAAAACCAAAAATAACAACAAATAAAACAACAGACCAAAAATAAGTGACTAAGAAAAGGTAAAAGCTATAAGGAAAAAACCCAGAAATTATTTAATATGTACAAAAACCAAATGTACTATATCTACTCCCATCAAATCTAGGTCACAATGTCTAAATTAAAATATAGTCAGTAGCATTATGCGCACAGAACCATTGTTTACAGTTTACAATACAGTTTCAATATTCCACATGTTTTTCGCCTTGATACCCTTAGCTTTAGCAGTAGTAGCACCAATATCAGAAGCAGTAAAAATAATAGTATACGTCTTGGCTTTAGTGACAGTAGTAGTAGCTGAGGCGGTAATAATAGTAATAGCAGTATAAATTAGCAATAGGATGCAAATTTTGTCTTTTGGTTAGTTTAACATCCCCCCCCCCCAACCTGTTCTACAAGTTTCAACTATAAACACCAATCATTTCCAAAGATATTGCTGATACACCATTTCGACAATTTGCATACAGACGGCGTGTTGTGATTCAGCTCACCTTCCCCCTAAAAATTTCACCTTCTTACCCTTAACCATAGTTGTATAAGTAGTCACATTATTAGTATTAATTGCATTAGCAATAGTACTAGTAGCTGAAGTTGTTCGTTTTAAATTTCAACTTCGCTGTTTACTTCCCTCGGAAAAACTTTTTTTTTAAATTAATCTATGCTCGTTTTTGATTAAAATTTAATTTAGAAACAGCACTGCAATGACCTTTTATATTTATACGGAATAATTTCTTTTTGCTTCATGTTTTAATGTTGGTCCTTAGTTTCAGTTGAAAACTTATTTTTTGTAGAATTTATAATGACCACCAATCTGGGGGAGATAATACACCAGAACCCTAATAAATGAGCATAGAACAGAAGCCGCAAAAGAATTGAGGTAAAAAATAGGTTTAAAGTGAAAAAAAAATCAAAACAGTGTCGTTTATTTTTATAAAAAAAAAAAGAAAAAAAAAAAAATATATCTTTGATTCTTTGTTTAAAAAAAAAATTAATTTATTAACACTTAAGAAAGTAGCTCCAGGCAAGTTGCTTCAACAAAAAAGGTTAACTGAGCGGACAGGTTTGTATATCGACATACATGCAGAAAATTTTGCTAGCTCAACAGAAATTATCCTTAAGACTTAGGGATTTATTTTACCTCTACCTTAATAAAAGTCACTCATTATTCAGAAATGAATTGGAAATTTCAGACAAAGATCATTCCTTGAGTAGGTAAGATAAATGGTATTACAAACTAATTTTGTTTTCACTTCAAAAATTTTGGGAAGAATTACCTGAATTCTCCTACAGAACTGTTTTCATTTGTCTTTCTTCCTCTTTGGATGCACAATCCAACGTATGGAGAGAATATTACGGTGGAAATGTGCAGTAAATAATTTGAATAAGTAATCCTTCTTTTAATATACAACATTGAGTGGTTCCAGAACCACATGCCTACACTTCTCCAGCGAATTCTAGTTAAAATAAACTAGAATAATGCGCCGTAATTTCATCAAAACACCAAGATATTTCTTCATACATCCTTTGGTTGTCAAGAAACCAAAACAGAACAAATTTTGTTTCCAAAGTACTTGCGTTAGAAAATAAAGCTTTGGATCCTTTCGAAACTGATTGTATGGATAAACCAATATTCCTTATTTCTTTGTTATCTGAATTGGAGTCCAGAAAGCTTTATAATAATTTAGAAGAACCACACCAAATTGGAGCACTCCCTTAACGAGCAGAAAGCCCCCTCCGTCCCTGAGCATAAATATTTGTGACAATCATTGTTTTAAAGATTTACCTCCTTAAGAGCAGACTAAAACCTGCATTAATATTTATTCGCAATGTTACCATCAAAAGGATATGCAAAGAAACTTTCAAAATAGGGTGGAGAACATTAAAAGAAGAATAAAACAGACTTTACAGGGATGTTAACTCAACCAGGCATACACATACATACTTACTTGAAAGAGGGGGGGGGGAGCCGTGGCCAAAGGAAAGAACAAGTTAAAACAAATAGCAAAAGAAAATTCATTTTAAAAATTAACAAAAATATTCCACAAATCAATGAATCAGAAGGATAGGCAAAAAAATTGGCAAAATATTTTACGAAGAATTAAATGGACTTTACAGAGGTGTTTACTCAATAGGCATACACATACTGGATTTTGTTATTTCTTTTTTTTGGGGGGGGGGGCGGGGGGAGTCATATACAAAGAAAACAAACAAGTTAAAACAATAAGCAAAAGAGAAATCACTGAAGAAATAAACAAAAATATTCCAAGAAAAAATTAATTAATGAACTGATAGAAATATAAAAGAAGAGCAACAAAAAAAGAAGTAGAGGCATAATAGGGTTCAGCAAGACCACAGAAATTAGTATTGTACAATATGAACTAGCAAGTTTTTTTCAGAATGTGTTGTTATATGAGTATTAAGATTTAATTTAGAAGAATATTCTATCTTGCATATGTCACACTTAAACGGTTTCTCAACAGTGTGTACTCTTTGGTGCGTAACCAAATTGCTTGACTGAGAAAAAGTTTTGTAACAGACCTCACATTTAAACGGTGCCTCCCCAGTGTGCACTCTTTTGTGCCTAATCAAATTGGTTGACTGAGAAAAAGATTTGTAACACACCTCACATTTAAACGGTTTCTCCCCAGTGTGCGCTCTTTGGTGCGTAATCAAATGGCTTGACCGAGAAAAAGTTTTCTCACAGACCTCACATTTAAACGGTTTCTCCCCAGTATGTACTGTTTGGTGCTGAATAAAACCGCTTGACCGAGAAAAATTTTTGTCACAGACCTCACATTTAAACGGTTTCTCCCCAGGGTGCACTCTTTGGTGCGTAATCAAATGGGTTGACTGAGAAAAAGTTTTCTCACAGACCTCACATTTAAACGGTTTATCCCCAGTGTGTACTGTTTGGTGCTGAATTAAACCGCTTGACTGATAAAAGCTCTTGTCACATACGTCACAAATATATTTCTTTCTCTTCGAACGTTTTTTTTTTAGTCTTTTCAATGTTTTGTGTTTTTTACTGCGCAATGAACTATTCAAATATATCTTATTATTGTCCAAGTTTTTTGCTTCAGAATCCAATTTGAATGAACTTAAACAAACATTTGCAGAATGACTCTGTGTAACAGCTAGTGATGTACAACCCTGTAGTTCTAACTCAGATGCGCTTGGTGAAAAATGACCATGTATAACTAAATGTTGACTCACATCACCAATGCATTCACACAAACAAATAGGACATCTTCTTGTCCATTTGGTGTTCTATCTTGTGAACAACAAAATTTCTATAATCCCTAAATACTGCAGGGCAGATGTCACATTCTATTGGTGAAAGTTCTTCACAGCTGGTGTCTATGTGAAGATTTAGCATAAAAAACGATTTTACTGCTTTTGCACAGGAGGCGCAACGCCAAATACCAGCTGTTAATTCTTCAATAGCCTTCTCTTTCAGCTTCTTTAGCTTCACAATTGGTTTTGGGCAAAAGAGTTTTGGTTGATCCACACCGTCAGAACTGCACACAGTAGAGTGAATTATCTCTATAGTAAAAAATTATTTTATTAAAATTAAATAAGATGAAAACGATTCAATAACTAGACATCATAGCAATTACAAATGAAACATAGCCATTTTATAACTGTTACCTGTTTGGGATCTACACTGCCTACCACTTTCGAATGAAACAAAAATGAAAGAACACAACTTGAAATTAGTTCCACTTCATAGAAGAATCAGAATTGAAATAATAATATAAAAATCTTTATCAGCTTCACAACCTTAAAGTCACACGGGACTAAAAAAATTTGATAGGTTTTAACGAATAATTTCCTTTTCTACACCTCTCCCCTAGTTGAAGTTATATTAAGCTTGTATCATAATTTTACTTTGAAAACTAATGCAACAGCAACATTCCATAAATTAAGAAGGCCACTGTACTATTGAACTCGTAGACAGCAGAAAATAATTATGTATGTCTAAAAATGGGGATCTACATGGACATGATTTCTGAACAAACTTTGGTGTAATTCAAATTGATATTCAGCTTTAGTTTTTAGCCTACAAACAAATTTTGCAGACTGAAATATTTTATGTTTATTTTTTCATGTTAATGATTTTGACTTATTTAGAAATTCATTTAAAGGAACAATTTTTTGAGCATTGCTATCAGAATGATGATGGATATCTAGAAGACCTTTGAAAGAAACACAATTGCTCACAAGCAAGTTCTAAGCACAATCTAGTAGCACACAAAAATGGCTTTATGAAATATGCATATTCTCTTTAGCGATTGGTAAGTCCTTTGGTCAGTTTGCTAAAAATATCTTTCTAGAACTGTAAATTTTTGACACTCAACTTATTTCAAATCACGATTACACCAGGAGCCTAACATGGTTTGGCTTGGTTTATTACACGATCGAATGCGATCGAAAAACTTAGTCTATAGAATTGGTGGCTCAGTTTTGTCACAGACCTTCCATGACTTATATTTTGATTGAATATAAGCTGTCGTTAACCTGCGGCAATTCTCACTCTAGAAAATTTTACTTAATTAGAATACAATTTATTCATCTCCTGGATTAATGAAATTCGATTAACAAACGTATAAGTTTGAATGGGCGCTTCTTGGAGAGTCTTCTTTTTTTTGAATTAGCAAAATCTAATTAAAATAAAACTACAGGTTTGAATTTAAGTGCATCAAGGTGGAGTTTACTTATGCCCATATTAATAAAGGTCATTTAACAGATAATTAACCCTGAATTGGGGTTCATTAATATGAAGACCCGAAGGAATATTTACAAAGACTATCATCTGGATTTTAAATTGGTAAGCACAATTTTTCATTGGTTCACACAATATTTTATGTTGCCAAAAAATATTTTTCTGCAACAAGAACAGAGGTATCAACCAGTAGCCCTTATAATCGGGCTTCTTCCAAATTATTTGAAAAAAACTACGTTTTCTAAAGAGTTAAAGAGGCTGAGTTACAAGGTCGAACCTTAAAACGTACAGGGATTATGAGGCACAGTTAGGGGTCTACCACCCCCCAACCCCCCCTCGTTCGCATCCATCAAATAAAAAAAAAAATTTCTTTAAACTGAAAGTAAGGAGCGACATTAAAACTTAAAAAGAACAGAAATTATTCCGTATATGAAAGAGGCTGTGCCCTCCTCAACGCCTCGCTCTTTACGCTAAAGTTTGACTTTCTCACAACTCTTTTTTTAAACAATAAAAACTTTAGCGTAAAGAGCGAGGCGTTGAGGAGGGCACAGCCTCTTTCATATACGGAATAATTTCTGTTCTTTTTAAGTTTTAATGTCGCTCCTTACTTTCAGTTTAAAGAAATTTTTTTTTATATTTAAAGGCTGCGAAAGCGGGGGGTTTGGGGGTGGTAGCCCCCCAACTGTGCCTCCTAATCCCTGTACGTTTTAAGGTTCGACCTTGTAACTCAGCCTCTTTAACTCTTTAGAAAACGTAGTTTTTTTCAAATAATTTCTGCACGTTTTTGTACAGTTTATTACTTATTATTGCTTGACTAACTGTTAGCTGATCGTGTCAGGAGTTAAAGTTGGGGGGCTTCCGCCCCCCAAACCCCCCGCTCTTGAACATTCTTGTGTTAAGGCTTTTAATTCCTGAATACTCAAATCACGTCGTACAGGGTGCCTCCTAATCCCTGTACGTTTTAAGGTTCGAACTTGTGACTCAGCCTCTTTAACAGCCCCCCAACTGTGCCTCCTAATCCCTGTACGTTTTAAGGGTCGACCTTGTAACTCAGCCTCTTTAACTCTTTAGAAAACGTAATTTTTTTCAAATAATTTAAAAAAGAAACTGAGTTTCTTTTCAAAGTATATAAAAAAGTTGCTCTGATGGTGAATCGAACCCGAGTTTTCCGCCTGAAAGTCTGAAGTCTTAGCCGCTGGACTATACAAACACAATAGTAATTGTTGTTTAGCAAATAGAAGGTATTTTCGACGCAAGCAAATTCCCAAAAATCTTGATATGTGGTTTTTGGAAAACAGGGAAGGAGTGATCAGATTGAGCTGAAATTTCGACGATAAGCTCCCAGGCCCCAGGAAAGCTTATCCTCTAAATTTCAGCCCGATCAGACAACGTTAAAGGGGGGTTGTGGAGGGAAAAATTAACATGGGCTAATATAGGAAAACGAGGTTTTTCGTAAATGTAAATTCGGGGGATAATTTTTTCGGTCTGAAAATATCAAAAGGCCCTAACAGGTCGAATTCTGCTTCGAATGAGTCCTCATTCAACCGGATCCGTTGCCAACTGTGGCCTGTAGGCGTGGCTAAGAAAAAAAAAAGAGATGAATTTTAAGTGGCTATATTTGGTTTTTTGAAAACAGGGAAGGAGTGATCGGATTGAGCTGAAATTTTGAGGATAAGTTCCCGAGCCCTAGGAAACCTTAACCTAAAAAATTCAGCCCAATCGGACAACGATAAAGGGGGGCTGTGGTGTGAGGTTCCAAACTTCCGGCCCAGTTTACCCCATGAAGATAAAGTCGGAGGAGGATGAAATTTTGCAAGTTTCTTAGTTTGAGCTTGGGCTACAAAATGCAATTACCGCCGTCTCTCTGCGACCTCTAGGACCTGAAATCGCTTAACATTGTGGTGGGTCGCCTCTTTATAGAGGCACAAGTGTGCCTCCTTGATGAATGGTAGGTAATTGACGATCCTTATCAATAACGAAAGCAGAAGAACCTAAATATTGATAGTTGTAAGAAGTGTCCTTCTAATTTTAGAATTAATATCAAGTTGCTATGAATTTGGTAGAATCCGGCTTCAGCCAATGTTCTTTCAGAGTATATTTCCGATGAACTAATTTTGCAACCCTTTCCCTTTTTAACAAAGTTTCCTTATTTAGCAATACAAACTCTTTCTTATAAGGATTGTATTTAGATACGTTTATTTGACAGAACATATTGTTTTACATAGCCTGACACTGACCATAGAAGTCAGTTGGGGTTATGGCTTTGCTTAAGCTTCTCATATGCATGTAGAATATAAGTAATGATCCCGCTGATGTACCTTCAAGAGAGTCAGCTGATATACCCTCTGGAACTGTTGTGGGTACGAGCTGCTCTGAAGTTTTATCTGTCAAATGACGCTCATACACAGGTTCAGGTAGAGGGGGTTGAATTGTTTTCTTCGTAACTGAAGGTAATTCAGGTTCAAGCACCTCACCCTCTCCTAAAGAAATCTTTCTTTTAGATCCTTTTCTGGAATGACCTAAAAGTGAAGAAAAATGTTAGAAAAAATCCAAGACTTGGCCTGCCAAGTCAACAAGTGCATAAAAAATACATGTGTACACAATTGAAGTTGAACACAGTTGAAAGTTCTGAAAATCAGGTCTTTGAGGATGACACCCCTCCCAGCCCTCAGGAAAAGGATTGTAAGTTGTGCCCTGAGGACGTATAAGGTTTATATTGAAAGCGTTGTCGTATAAACTACAAACGGGCTCATTTGATTGGAAATTGAAAGGGCTAGTGCCTTTTTTAATAGTTGAAAGTCATTGGAGAGCAACTAACACCCCTCTCACGCCCACCATTTCCCCAAATACATCCAATCAAAATTTTGAGATAGCCATTTTGTTTAACATAGTTGAAAGTTCTAGAAATTAGATCTTTGAGGATGACAACTTCCTCACAGCCCAGAGGGAAAGGGTTGTAATTTATGCCCTTGGTGCTTGTAAGGTATATATAGAAAGCGTTGTCGTAGAATTTCAAAAAGGGCTCATTCGATTGGAAATTGAATACTCGAAAGTGATTGGAAGGCTTGACATTTTTATAGTAAAGATTTATGTAGGTACCACGTATTATTTTTTTTATTTTTTTTTTGTTTAGACCAGAGCACTTCGTATCGAAGGAGTTGCCTTAGGAGCTTCGAAAAGAACTCATTCGATTGAAAATAGAAAGAGCTAATGCCCTTTTTAAAAGTCGAATGTGATTGGAGGGCAACCCTTATGCCTCCCCAAGACCAGAACATAATTTGCACTTTACTGAAAAAAATGCAAATGAATGTGCATTGTCAGTTTAATATACATAAACTGATATTTAGCAATCAAAATGTTAATATTATTTGATTTATTAAAGTTATAAAAAAAAAAACATTTATATTTTTTCAGTAAAGTGCAAATTATGTTCTGGCCTTGAGAAGGCATAGGGGTTTTGAGCACTACTCATGTTAATTTCTGCTCGTTTTGAGTTTGACTCGGTTATTTATTGCAATTTCTACTCGCTTTACAACAAGTCTGACGTAAATAATAGAAATAGCATAAATATGCAATAATAGCATCTACTTATAGATATAAGTAGATATCAATCGTCAAAAATATTAATACCTGGTGTGTTCAAAAAGCTCATTTCAGGATCTGTTTCTCCCCCACTAGGCGTCGAATATCCTGGGGGAGTGTCCCCACCAATCAGCTTAATAGGAGAAAAGTTTTGCATGCTTTGCAAACCTGGAACGATAAGAGGCGGTTTTGAAATTTTCTTAGCAATAAGTGAATCATTCAGTTTAACAAAGAAGAATTAAGGCCTTATTAATATTTACACTGCTAAAGGAGCTAGTATCTATACATGAAAAGGACGTTTTATTCCAATTTAATTAAATACGTTCGTTTAAAAAATAAAAAAGAAGTTAAGAGCTACCAAGGTGAGCAGAATTGAGATTAAATAAAAGTTCAAACTTAAAATAATGAGCACCAAAAGGAACAGTAACGACAATGAATAATCCAGTCTAACTTTCTAAAACAAAATTACCAAAAACAAGAGTAAAGTACAGGCCTGCTCTTAGGTGATACAGTATGAACGTGGCTAATAGTTTACTAGGAACCGACGTTATATTGATAACTCACCAATTGCCACACATTAAGACATCTCCCTTTTTTTATAGCAGGAATGTAAAATTATAATAACAAATTTGTCTCTTTTTTCTTCTCTGTTATTATTTTGAGACTGAAAGGTAAACAATTAAAAAGAAATATTCAAAATTTTGTAATAATAACTGTAACTTTTAACATAAAGTAAATTTAGACTTACAACGGATTATTGCAGATTAAAATTGATGTAGTCTAATTTAATTATAATTTTTCAAGTTTTTTTTTATTGCAGTACTGTAAAATTATAATAACAATTTTGTCTCTTTTTTCTTCTCTGTTATTCTTTTGAGACTGAAAGGTAAACATTTCTATTAATACTCTCAAGGCGATTGGCAAACTTACCCACCACTAGTAATACCTCCTAGGATGAATGTCAAAATACAGAGAAGCAAAATAAAATTTAAATTAACCAAAAACCAAGTAAAAACTTTTTTATGAAAAAAAAACTAATTTTTTTCTAATAGTAAATTAAAAACATAAATGTTTTCTTTAAACAACCCGCGTATGGAATGTTTTTTTTTTTTTTGTCCTTTTTTCTTAATAAAATTATAATAAGAAATAGGAATTACTTTTTTTTTAATTTTTATGTATAATAATTCTTTATTGAAGTAAAAATAAGTTATACCCCAGGGTATTACTTACAACCCGTGCCCTGAGGGCTTTGGGGGGGGGGGGGGAGGGTCCACCTCCAAAACAAAAAGTATATATGGAAATCAACTAGGCCGGCGTAAACTGACAGGGCTATCTCAAACTTTCGAGTGGATGTGTTTGGGGACAGAGTGGGCTTATAAGGGGTGCTAGTTGCCTTCCAATCACCTACGCCCCTTAAAAAAGTCACTATAATTCTCGAGTTCCGATCGATTGAGCCACTGTTGAGCTTTATACGATGATCCACTTCATATGAAGTGCATCTGAAAAAAAAATAATTATTATAACTAATAAAATATTTGAGCCGTCTGGCCTTTAATATATGCACTGCTATTGTTTTGCATATGAAAAAGTGACTTACATCTATCAGTTCCATACATTGAGCCCTTTCATAATTGTATACGACCCGAACTTCAAGAAAAGAAATATATGCCCCAGGGCATACCTTACAACACCTATCCCCGGGCCCTGGGGGGCTGTGTCAACACCGGAGTTTTTGATATCTGAATTATGAACTATTTTTAACAAAATGTCTATCTCAAAATTTTTATCTGATACATTTAGGGACTTAGGGGGGGGCTATTGGCCCTAGGATTTATTGGTGAACATAAAAAATTAAAGAGACCCTTAAAGGTAAATTAAACTTACAACTAGTATAATGTTAAAAGAGCAAACCAAAAAAAATACAACTCTAGTCACCCAGAGTGTTAAATAAAACGCCTGCCTCTGGGCCCTGGAAGCGATGCCTCTGGGCGATTCGCGTGTGTCTTTGTCGGAACGGAAGAAGAACTCGATCCGCTGCTTCCAATGGAGCATGATGAACCCAAATTTTTATCATTGCCCTTTGATCTTTGCAGACAATGTGGAAAAGGAGGTTCATTCTTCAAAGAACAACGTTCTAAAGAATGGTATAGTGAAAATATGTGAAAAGCGGAAAAGTGAAAAATGGAATAGTGAAAAGAATATAAAAACAAAAGAATAAATTATAGAATGAAACTTTGAACGCTAAGAGGGCCAAGAAGTTCAAAAGTTTCAACCTTCACGCAGTCTAAACGTCAAGGACTTTTAGGTGAATCGGGAACCTTTTTACACACACGTCGATTCTATATTTAAATGGCCGTAATAGCAGCTGCGTAGTTTACAGACTGTCCCATCACTCATAGTTTTACATACAAAAAAGCAAAGAAAAGTAAGAATTGTTTGTAATTTTATTTATCAATAAATAAAAAAAAGTGCTGATATATATTCTTGGTGTTACTATTTGGCGTAATAATTCACTAATTTTGTCTAACAGTATAGAAAAAGTCCTGCTATTACGTTATGAGAACTCAACTATAAGAAACTTTTAAAAAATTAGTAAAAAATCAAGTTATTGAACGCGTCAAGTATGCATATTAATTCCAGGTATGATCACTATTCTATAGCCCATTTTACATTTTATTATTCTTTTTCTTCGCGCGGGGCGGGGTAGAGGTGGTTTATTTATAAAATATTAAGTCATGCATCAGGACTGGATTAAATACAAAAACGACGTCGATAATTTTTATTTTTACTACTGATGACGGTCACTGCATATGTAACCGAAATATCTGGTATTTTTTGTGAATTTATATCACTCTTGTCATCATCACTGTCTATTAAAAGGATTTTGTCTCTATTTGAACTTTTATTTATCATAAATAGAAAAAAAAATTAAAAATCAGGTTTATTGTTTTACAAAAGTTTTTTTTTATTTATCATTTCTCGTTAATCCTGGAGAAAGTAAAAGTCTGTCATTGGGTGTGGATTTTTTTTTTTTTTTTTTTAATTTAACTTATTATAATCAGATATTTACTATTATATTTTTAGATTTCGGTAGAGTTTTTTCAGTAAAGATTCCTTATAAGTTTAACTGGGTTGTACTCACCCAGGGACACAACAGTGAGACATTTCTACAATGTAGTATAACAGACTTGTTTTAGGAAGGTCAGAGAATGTCCCTGATAAAATAATATTATTATATTTTAATAAAATTGTAAGACAAGTCTTCTTAAATGTTGAATAAAAAGAGAAAAACATAATATTTAGAAATCGGAAGTTAACCACTTTATTTTAATTTTTTCTTAGTAATTTGCTGATAGTTCTTGGTTATATTGAGTATGCATTTCAAATTAACGTTTCTTTAGTCAGTAGTTTGCAAGTTGGAAACTTTTAGCTTTTGTGTCCTCTGACAGATACTGTTATATTTTGTCAAGGGAAAAGGAAATGTTCCGTTTTTAACATATATGAACAACAATTCATTACACTATTAAAATTATTTATAATAATTTAAAATTATTTTACAACTTTAACCAATACAATTAACAACTATTACGATAATTTACCAGTTATCATTTGCTAGTATACCACAAAGTACTATTTAGTACTTAGTCATTACAATATAACTTAGCATAATCGATTACTATACTGTTTCTTTAGTCAGCTGTTAGTTAGTTTTAATTTTTAGCTACAGTGTCTTCTTACAGATGCAGTTATATTTTTTCAAGGGACAGAGAATATTCTATTTTTAAAACATTTCAAAAATAAATTGCTGCAATGTCATTTACATCTATTGAAACTTCCATTTCTTGTGCTTAATCAAAGTATTTGAATGTACTGTATTGAAGCTCTATTATTATATTATTACTATTTTACCACTATAACACAATAACCCGTTATTACCATTACTGACCAATAACCATAAGCTAATTTACCATTAAGTAGGCTACAATATAGTAATTATGTTACTATGACGGATGAATTTATAACATGAAATAGGAATTAAATAATTTACTATAACCGTTTACTATAATGTTTCTTTACTAATCATACATTTAGAAGCTTTAAGCAATAGTAATTTCTGACAGTTGGCGCTAAATGTGGCAAGAGAAGACGGCTAAAGGACTTTTCCATCCTTAAACTATTTTCAATATTGTTTACTATTCCATAATTTATCACTATTTTACTGTTAGTTGTTACTGTTATTAATTTTTTGTATATTGTATTCAATATGTTTTTAATTGTGTATTTCGGTAGATGTATAATAGGTAGGCTGAATCCCAACTATGGAATGATAGTAAAATTTTCTTCTTCTGTTCATATATTAAAACCATAAGAGAGCAGAAAAACAAAACACGAAAAATTACACAAGGAACATAAACCTCAAGACACAGAGAGATGGGCGCCCATATGGGGGGGGGAGGGGGGGGGCTCCCCCCCCCCCCCTGACTGAATGATGTTGCCTTATTTTTATATTTTTTTTCTGAGATTTCTATTATATAGCATTAAAAGTGCCAATTAGACAAGGTTTGCCCCCCCTGGAATTCAGCTTATGGGCGCCCATGCACAGAGAGTAGCAAATATCCTCCTTTAGACTAAACCTGAAATAAAATATTAACTTACATGATTACTAGATTTTACTTCTATTTTATATCTTGGGGGTAGAGATGTATTGAAGCCAACGATTAATTACTATATTAACGATTAATTAATATATAACAATTTATTACTATATTATGATAAAGTTGATTAATGAGTTAATCATTTACGCCCTTTTCAGGTCGTGAATACTGGAGATAGCAAACCATGAACCCAAAAGGATATTTACAGAACATAATTTACATTTTACTGAAAAAAAATTTTACAGCCAAACTTTTACAACCAAAAATTTTACAACCAAACATGTTGTATAACTCAGCTAAAGTGATAAAAGGAGCAAAATCATCATTTCGATAAGCCAAGAGTGAATCTACTATATGTTTCAGTGCCTATGACAGAAAAGCAAAAAATCCCTTTCCACAAAAACAGCTTTTGACCCCTTATTTATAGAATTTATCCTGCTTTTCTTCTAAGAGCAGGATTACAACAAAACCGAAACGAAATAAAAACGAAAATATAACGAAATAACGAAAATATATAACGAGTATAACGAGCAAAGTCTCCTTGCAATTTTTTCCGCGTAAGTTTCTTCACACATTCTACAATCAAACTTTCTACCTTCGAATGAATTTGAAGAATTGATATTGGAGCCAATTTTCACAAATCAATTGAAAATGACAGTGAAAACTGAAAAATGTGCGGTGCTCCTGTACTAAGATAGATAGATAGATAGATAGATTTATTTTCCATATACCAGTAAAATAATTACATAACAATCTACAAATCCCCACAAAGGCTCCATGGCCTGTAGGAGGGGGATTATGAAAAGATCAAATAAACATTAAACATTTAAACACTTAAGATTTAAACAATATAAACATAACATTAATACTTAAACATATAAACATAAGCATTTGAAGTTTTAACATGTAAAGCAATTGCTTAATAAAACGAGAAAAAAAAAAAAAAAAAAAAAAAAAAAAAAAAAAATTAAATGTAAAAAAAAATTTGCACCCGGCAAAAATAAATAAAATTAAAAAAAAGAAAAAAAAAGTTTTTTTACTAGTCTTTTGAAGGTGCCAAACGAGTGACATTCTCGAACCGAATCGGGAAGGGTGTTCCATGTCAAATGACACGCAACAAGAGGACTAAAATCGGATCTTATTGTTGGTGTATGGGGAATTTGGATATTTAGAGAATTACGGAGTTGATAATTTGACCGATCAGATACAAAAGAAGACGTAAATCTAAGGGATCTAGGAATATCACCATGGATTTGAAGAAAAGCGAAAGACGCACAGGAAAGAATATAAAGTTTTTTAATATCAAGTAACGGCTTAGTTGCCGAACGATTTACATCCTGGATAAGATTTATAGCTTTATCATAAGTATTCGAAAGCGGTTTGAAAAAAGAAGGGAAAGTAGACATCCATATGACTGAACAATAGGAAACATAATAATGAATTAAGATATGAAATAGGATTCTTAGAATTTGTTCTGGAAAGATATGTTTTAGTTTTCTTAGAATACCGATGTTTCTGCATACCTTCATTTTAATCAAATCAATATGGTGTTTAAAAGATAAATTTTCATCTAGGAGGATACCTAGGAAAAGGACATGGCCATTCTTTGGTCTACTAATAAAGCCTTTGGATATATGAATTTCAGATAATTGAGGACAAGCCCGGGATATACGAGAAAAAACTAAAAAACTAGTTTTAGAAACATTTAAGGCAAGAGAGTTAGCATCAAACCAAATTGAAACTCTCTCAAAGAGGTCCACTAACTTTGTACGAACCTCATCCTCAGTTCTCCCAGAAGTAATAAGGGTGGTATCATCGGCAAAAGTAACAAGAGAATCCGAGGTATGCAAACTATAATTGTGAGTAAGGGAGACTGTTGGATGACATAGACGACAGCAATAAAGAGGATTTTTATTTCTAACTGCAAAAACTAGGTCATTTATATAAATTAAAAACAGTACCGGCCCTAAAACTGACCCTTGAGGGACCCCCTGGTCAACACTAGATGGTGAGCGAAAAAGTGGATCAAAAGAAATTATTCTACCAAACAAGAAAAACTTGAACCAATAAAACGCACTACCTCTTACGCCAAAATGAGAAAGTTTAAACAGAAGAACACTGTGGGTTAAAGAATCAAAGGCTTTACGAACATCCAGAAACAAAGCAGCAGGAATCAAATGGGAATCTATGGCAGAGTGAAGATAATTCAGTAAAACTGCACAAGCATGCTCAGTCGAATGATGTGCTCGAAAACCAAATTGAAAATTGTGAAAAAAATCTTTAGAAACAAGAAAATTATTAAGACGAAAAAGCATCTCCTTCTAAAATATTGTTCTAAACACACACAACAAAGAAGTTGGCCAATATTTGGCTGGATCAATTCGTGCCCCCCCCCCTTATATAATGTGATGATTCAAGATAATACCATGCTTGGGATAATACCATACTGAAAGGAGAGGTTAATAAGTTTTGTTAAGGGATAAATAATGGAAGGAAGTATGAACTTAATTACTTTAGTAGGAATACTATCAGGGCCAGAAGACGAACAATTTTTCAATCCCATAACAATTTTAGCTATTTCTTTCTCCGTCGCTGGTTCCAAAAACATTGACTTCATACAAGGTGGCCCAAGATAAGACCTGAAATTGGATCCTGAAGGAGAAGAACCAACAGCCGAAGCGGTCGTTTTACCAATATTCGCAAAATATGAAGTAAATGCATCTTGAACATTCAGTTCACCTTCGATGATTTTGCCATCGAGATCCAAAAAAGAAGGGGTTGATGGAGACTGAAAAGAGGGCCTAAGCACAGAATTTATAACCTGCCATTTTTTTTTATATCTTTACCACAATCTGAAAAACAATTAAAATAATACTGGGACTTGGCCTTTCGACACACAGAATTATAAATATTCCTATAAATTTTAAATCGCTGAAAGCAAATAGCTTTCATTGAAGGGCTAGCAGACTTAAAGGCCCTCCAGAGATTATTTTTCTTCCTACAACTCCTAAGGAGACCAGGGGTCATCCAAGGATTTAGAGGAAAAGAATTCTTAGACTTTCGATTAGAAAGTGAAACAGAACAAATATCAAGAACAGCGTCTTTAATAGACTCATAAAAAGTATCAAATAAATTACGAAAGTCAGAATCACTCTCAAAACCATCCCAAGAAATTTCTGCCAATCTTGACCTAAGAAGAATCAATTCCACTTCACCAAACCTAAAAGGCCTCTTACCAGACTCACTAGTCCTCTCAATAGTCAGTTTATCAAAACAGTATCTAGAGTAAACAGCGAAATGATCGGAAATGTCGCTCACTAAAACACAATTTTGGATCAAGGTGGCCGTACAGAAAATATTGTCAATCAGAGATGACGTACTCTCTGTTATGCGAGATGGGATACATAAAGAAGGTAAAGTACCTGCGGCAAGCATGGAAGACAGAAAATCCAAAGATACAGAAGACTTTATATCCATCAAGTTTATATTAAAATCTCCCATAATAATTAATTCAGTCGACTGTTTTAGGATGGTATCCAGTAGATCATTAAGGGTGTGCAGAAACAATGGAATAGAGCCACGAGGAGATCTGTAAATAATACCAACAATTTAATACGTACCACAACATTTAGTAACAACGAAAAGTTACGCAAAGACACCTTCTATATTTCTTGATAAATCAATTCTAAGATACTATTGGAGATTATTAGAAGAGCACAAAGCACTACAATCCTAGGCAATGTTTTGTCGATTCAGATGCTCCATGTTAAAGCCATGGAAATCCAAAGGCATATCATTTTTATAGTCTAAAAAAGTCTTGCATAAACAAACAGCGTCAAGCATCCCACCAGAAACAATCTGTTTTAGATTGTCAATTGAAGAACAAAGACCCTGTATATTAAACTGGAACACTGAAAAATATCCATCCCGCTTGACAGCCTCCCTCAGACTAGAAACACATTTACTAATTACTGCGTGGTTCACTGTGGTCAAATCACTGTTGACATGTCCGATAGAATTATTGATAATACTTAAAACATCTAACGGGTTATTTTCATGCTCAAGAAGTCGTCCTACAACTGGGGGCGTTTCTAATTTGCCAGTAAAAAAAGACTAATCGATTTTAGATATGGCATTAAATCATAAAATATACATGCAAAAAAAAAATAAAAAAAAAAAAAAACATATCTAAGCACAATCTGCGAATGATCGAATCTTTCGCATCATTGATTGACCAGGTGGTTTGGCCAAAATTTGCCCGCGGTCAATCCACACATTAAATTTACCGAAGCAATCTCTTGCCGCATTTAAAATTTCACGACGCTTTTTTGTTAGCGATTCTGATAAAAATATTCCACTCTTTGCTAGTTTAGTCTTTTCTATGAAAACAACTCGAGCTAATTCCACATTTTTGAAGCATATTAGCACTGGAGACACTTTAGATTGATCATTAGAGTCATTCAAACTAAATCGATAAACATTTACAATATTATTAACTTCAAAACCAGGGACCAGCATCTTGTCTTTAATGATAACCGATATTTCTTTCTTTAGATAATTTCCAGGCCTCTGCCTTACTCCATTCATCACTAAACAATCCAACATCTTTTCTTGTTCAAAATCATCCACTTTCGATTCCAATGACAAAATCCTACTTTCCAAGCTTTTAACCATTGCAAATAGTCCTTTGAGTGATTTTTCTATTTCTTGGAATTTTGGGTTGTAATCAATGGAAATAGCATCATGAATCTTTTTTACTATAATATCAATTGCTTGATTTGCTGTATCAGGTTCTTATAGTTTAGCTTTTACTTGACGGGAAATCTCAGCTGTAAGAGTCACTTGTGTCCGATTTAATTCATCCTGGGTAAAAGCTATTTTTGCACGATTAGGCTAGGGGCCAGTGAATCTTCTTCATTAACGCTCGCTGGGTTTAATGCTAGATAAGTAGGCGAAGACGATTTATAAATGTCCGGAAACGAATCTAATTCGGTAAATGCTTTACTAACATCTTTTTCCGTTCTTTTGCGAGCATTAGGGTCATCCGAAAGTAATTTCAAATTAGACTCTGCCACTTGGTGCTCAGAATGATCGCCGTAGCAAAAAAACTGTATATCTCCATAATCCTTTAGCACCACTTTTTGACTGCAAAACAATTGCTGGCCAAGGGGGTAACTTTTGAAACTAGCGAGAACAACATCAAAAGGCTTGAATTTCGGCATGAGCGTAGCACTGAAAGTAAATAATTACTTATCTTTGAGTGGGCCAATTAATCCAGTAATTTGCAAATATTTTCAAGTAATTGCAAGTAGTCCAAGTATTTCAATGCACGATTCAGATGATAATAGTTCTGAATACTAATCCAAAGCAACAATCCATAAATAATCCTTAAGCCGTAATCACATGCAAGTCACTTGTGTAATCAGATTTTAGCTTGACAAATTCCTTTTACGCAAAATCAATTGGCTCCGTGCCTAGGTTTATCCACAAGTAAAAAATTAATCCGTGAAATGTACTTTTATTTTCAGATGTGAACTGGTCAGAGACTGAATGAGAACTGAGAACTTTTATATAGTGCGATGAGAACTTTTATATAGTGCTAGTTTGGTTAATGCTAATGAAATAAAACAAAATATGATGAATATATAATAGTTTAGAAACAAATTTGGGCTATATATTTACACATTAGGGGAGGGGAGGGGGGGTAAAGCATAGCATATATTATTACGTAACCTAACCAAACCTAGGTACCCCCCCCCCCTAAAACCCAAAAACAAAAGTCAGGAACGTCATAAAGAGGATTCGAAATAGAAAATTACATACGGAGGTTGCCAAGGAATGAGACGAGCGTTGTAGCACGTGACAATGCCCGCGTTATTTAAGGGCTCATAAAAATCTATTGAACATATTTGACCTTCACTTACAGAACCTTTTTTCTGATAAAACAGTGAGGTTAATTGTAGTAGATCGGCGCATTTTTTGCTGAGTTTTCACCCCCACCTTTTTTTTCCTTTTTTGGTACCCGCTAATGCCAAAGCCTGCACATGGAGGTATTTCAAACAGTTCGTGGTAACGAACTGTAAGTAAGGAGCGACCCGGCTCAATGGTAACCGAAACTCTAAAAAAGGGGATCTTGATACCAATAGATATATCAAAAGAATCAGATTTCAAATTTGATTTCAAATATATAAGTTTCATCAAGTTTAGTCTTACTCATCAAAAGTTAAGCGCCTGAGAAAATTTGGCTGATTTTCTAAAAAAGGGCGAAAGACCCCTAAAGGTTATAGAATCTTAATGAAAATCACACCATCATATTCAGCATATTAGAGGACCCTAGTGTAAAGGTTTCAAGCTCCTGTAAAAAAAAATTTGTAATTTTCCATTTTTTGCCATAATAAAGATCACGGATGCCGTTTTTTTTGTTTTTTTTTTTTTTTTTTTTTTTTTTTTTTCCATAGTTGTTGGTTTCGCCCCAGGGGTCCTATAAAACATTGGGAGGGCTCCATGGAAAGGAAACTAAAAGTTATTGTGCCCATTTTAATTGACCAAAAAAAATGGAGGGCAACTAGGCCCCCTCCCACGCTCATTTTTTTCCCAAAGTCACCTGATCAAAATTTTGAGTTAGCCATTTTGTTCAGCATGGTCGAAAATATGATAAAAATGTCTTTTAGGATGACTTGATCCCCCAAAGTCCCCAGGGGGAGGGCTGAAAGTTATGAACTTTACTCAATGCTAACATATAGTATTGGTTATTGGGAAGTATACAGATTTTTTAAGAGGAGATTTTTTGTGGTAGGTGTGGAAAGGAGAGGGTCGTGGGCTATATGGAAGGATCTTTCCATGAAGGAAGTTTTCATGGGGGAAGGGACATTACTCTGAAGGGGACGCCGGATTTCCCATCATTATTAAAGAAAAAGATCAGGAATTAAATAAAAAAAAACAAGTTTTTCAACTGATCAACTGATTGTTATTAAAAGGTCATTTTTAAAGAACTGGAAAAAAAATTCGAACTATAGTTTAAAGAGCAGGGTATTGACTAGGGGGCGAACCCCCCTTAAAAATTTATGAATATAGAAGGTCGTTACGTAAGTTAATTCTTAGTTACATATATTTATTACTAATAAAAACGTTCGTAAATAAAATTAAACAAGTTTCGAGAAAGCCATTTAACCAAATATAATATGCAAATTTTATTTTAATTATTCATGAACGTTGAGCCAAAATCAAAACCTTCATTAATTCAAAAATGTTCAAAAATTAAATTAAAAAAAACAAGTTTTTTTAACTGAAAGTAAGGAACGACGTTAAAACTTAAAACGAACAGAAATTATTCCGTATATGAAAAGGGCTGTCCCCTCCTCAACGCCTCGCTCTTTACGCTAAAGTTTGACTTTCTCACAACTCTATTTTTTTAAACAATAAAAAAACTTTAGCGTAAAGAGCGAGGCGTTGAGGAGGGGACAGCCCCCTTCATATACGGAATAATTTCTGTTCGTTTTAAGTTTTAACGTCGTTCCTTACTTTCAGTTAAAAAAACTTGTTTTTTTTATTTAATTTTAATAAAAAGTGAACTCCCACGTTTTGCGAACTCTTTAAAACATAAATGGTTGTGCAAGTTTCCATTTGACAAATTCAAACAATGAAATTCGCCTATCACACTTCTTGGTACTTAAACGTTACCGTATTCTCAGCTCGTTTTCAGAAAACAGGTTAATAAGCTATGGGGGCTATTTGCGCGTCTCAAGAGAGGCAACACTTGACGATGTTAACCTTTGGGAAAAGAAAGTCTTAATGACAAAATCTTAAATTAAAAACACGCAAAATTTCATCTTCCTCCAATATTTTCTTTCTGGAGTAAATATCATTCAAAGCTTAGCCCTCCTCTCATTGACGTTAGCCAATCAGGTTCAAATTCACAAGTTAAGCCTAGACACTTATCTTCAACATATAGGATCGACCAGATCACGTCCCCAATGTTTTTCAGAAATATTCTGATAACAGGAAAAAAAACGAAAAAAAAGATACAAAAGAAAAGCAGCTTACTATGATTTTATTGACATAGCTTTTTGTGTGATTGAATTTCACAGGCTGGACATAACCTTCAGATAAAGCTGACAAAGTCCCTTGCAGTGTTGTCTGCTGTGATATCGTCAATTGACTACGTGGTGGCGTCTGAGCTACTGGAGGCACAGGAGGTCCCACAGAACTTGGTGGGGTTGGACTATAAAATAGATTAGCAGAACTAGAACAAAAGATAAGTTAAGGATAAAACAATGTTATGTGAGGAATAAAGTAGGGTAGCGTGTCAATTCTTGTCCAAGTGAATTTTAGCATGTCTTTTTCATAAACTATCTCTGCAGTGTTGAGAAAAAAAGCAGCCTCGCGGCTATTTTTATCCTACAGCTGAACAATACAGTAACCTAATCTTCATAAATTTTTCAATTACCACCAAAAATATAAAATTAATCTTCTTCCCTCCTTGTCTAAGTCTGGGTAGTAGTAAAAACTAAGGGTTTTTGGAGAAGAGGTTCACGACATTGGTTGCTTCTCGGGACCCTTAAAATAATTCATGTATTAAGAATGTCCTTCACTATATAGCCTAATATATCCCTTTTATGGTGTATTTGTTGTTCACGTGGTTTCATTACAGTGGTATACAAGAAAATGAGCTCTAGCGGACGACGAAGGCAGTCCGGAAACCATTATGTTACCGCCTCACAGGCCATAAATGAGGCCAGTACATACATACTAGAATAAATAAAACTGAAGATCTGTAAAATATTTCTGAAACATCCCCCATCAATTCAGCAGAAAACATTTCTTAAAAGCACATGCTCCGAGAGCATTTTACTGTGGATTTGATAATTTAAAATTCTGGTTTTCAATTTGGTAATTTCCAGAATATACGGAATCATTTTAAGTTGCAGAGGGCGCTGAACACACTCTTTTGGAGAGAAGGACTCCACGTTCCTTCTTCACAAAGCAATGGGAGACCACGGAATCAAATGGCAAGGAAAAAGTGTCCTGGACTTGGATTATGCTGATGATTTAAGCAGCCTAGATGAAAGTGCGAGCAAAATGAATGGAGTTTCAGAGGTTTTACGAATTCAGGGTGCTAGAATTGGTTTGAAAATTAATGTTAGGAAGACTAAGTCACTAAGGCTAGGAATAAGTGAAGATGAAAAGGTGACGTTGGGTAATGAAAAGATTGATCAGGTGGGCAGCTTCACTTACCTTGGTAGCATTATCGGTAAAGATGGTGGGAGCAGTGAAGATGTTAAAAATAGAATAGCCAAGGCTCAGGGTGAAGAATAGGAATATAAGTCTGCAAACCAAGATTAGAAAATTGGAAGCTACAGTGATGACAGTGGTCAAATATGGCTCTGAAGCATGGATGCTCCGAAAAGCGGATGAAGATTTGTTAGATGTTTTCCAGAGAAATTGCTTAAGGATTGGTCTGGTTCCCAGCTGACTGACCGTATTTCAAACAATAGGCTATACGAAAAATGTGGTTCAATACCGCTCTCTAGGGCTATAATGAAAGAAAGGTTGAGGTGGTTAGGGCACGTTGTGCGGATGAAGGATGACAGATTGCCGAAGGTTGCTCTTTTCGGCCAACCATCTAGGGTTAAACGGAAAGCAGGTCATCCCCATCTGGGGTGGAAGAACGTCATAAAGAAAGATTTAGAGGAAATGGGAACTTCGTGGGCGGATGTAAAAAGGGAGGCTTTGAATAGATTGGGGTAGAAGACTCTGTCTCACGACTTTATTTTTTAAAACGATAAAAAACTTTAGCGTAAAGAGCGAGGCGTTGAGGAGGGGACAGCCCCTTTCATATATGGAATAATTTCCGTTCGTTTTAAGTTTCAATGTCGCTCCTTACCTTCAGTTTAAAAACCTGTTTTTTTTATTTAATCATGTGCATACGACGCTGAAATTTCAAGTACAGTTGATTCCTGAAACATGTTTGAACATCAAAATTATTTGAAAATAGAGGGGAGTAAAGAAAAAGTCAGAAAGAGCCATACTTGGGAGCTTCTTCTATTGATATATCATTTATCACATCATACGAGTCAGGCATGAGCTGTTGGTTATTTGGCAATGCTCCCTGAAGATATGGCTCAAGCGGTATTTTAGGCACTCACCTCACAGAACTTGGTTTTCTACCTTGAACAACTGGCTCCTTAGTTTGGATAGGTTGCTGCACAGCTGCTGGCTTGTTGGATACAGGAGATTGTATAGAGGGTTGTGTCAATGTGACAGGCGTCGGTGCTTTTTTCTGGTGAGCAGCAGCTTGGTCTTACAACATAGTTTGGTGTCTCTTCAAATACTTTAAAAATAAAATTACTAATATTAATAAAAAATTGATATTAAAAAAAATCACAATGAAATTACACAATATATTTAGATAAAAACGTGGAGAGAGGAACGAAGGTCCTATTCAAAACCAGAATATAATGACATACAAGGCCCCAAGCGACAATCCAGGTAAGGCCTCCCCACCTCCTGTTTATCAAGCCCTCCCCACCTCCTGTTTATCAATAACCATAAGCTAATTTACCATTAAGTAGGCTACTATATAGTAATTATGTTACTATGACAGATGAATTTATAACATGACATATGAATTAAATAATTTACTATAACCGTTTACTCTAATGTTTCTTTACCTAATTTTGAACTGAAGTTATCAAGTATTTTACAATAGGTTGTATAGGTTGCATCAAGACGCTGGGTAACAGTAGGACAGAGAAAAGTCAAGACAGATAGTCCAAGTAATTGAGGAAATGTTCCGTTTTTAACATATATGAACAACAATTCATTACACTATAATTTAAAATTATTTTACCACCTTAACCAATACAATTAACAACTATTACGATAATTTACCAGTTATCACTTGCTAGTAGGCTATACCACAAAGTACTATTTAGTACTTACTCATTATAATATAACTTAGGATAATCGATTACTATACTGTTTCTTTAGTCAGCTGTTAGTAAGTTTTAACTTTTAGCTACAGTGTCTTCTGACAGATGCATTTATATTTTGTCAAGGGA
>NC_142802.1:21554194-21606027 GCF_049724085.1 Artemia sp. Qi Xiang Cuo | reverse complement strand
CCTTGTTCAGTCATTTATTTGGATTTTTTATTCACGATCTACAAGTTATGGCAACACCACCCAATCTATTGTAAATAGTTTAGTCACACAAACTAAAATTTTTTATAATAGAGAATATAGTGTGATTCTTTAAGGTGGGGTGTCCCCTTAAAATATGCTTCGATTTGTCTTACCGTTATTCCTTTAGAAGTTGCTTTTAATATCTTTGAAATCTGATCTTTCTTTTTTTTGGAAAACTATTGTCGTTTTTGTATCAGTTATTTTTCCATTGATTACTTAAGAAACATATCCTTTTTAAAAGTTATGTTTAGTTTGTCTTAGTGATTTTGTTTCTTATGTTAAGAATCTTCATGTTTCCTAAAATTTGAATGTAGTTTGCAACAGTACCTCTTTGCGTTAATAATCCCCCTGTTTCTTAACATTCAGTGAATTCGTTTGGTGGTTAGTCAGTGATTTCCAGTGATTGTGTTTCTTTGTGTTAGAATCATTTAAAAATTGCTCTGTTTCTTAAAGTTTAAGAATATTTCGCATCAGTTATTTTGTTTCTTTTTCTGACAGCTGAATTTCAAGTCACAATATATTCTGGAATTCCAAAGTTGATCTCTGAAAGTCCATTTCTGGTAAAATATATTCAATTAATGATTGATGTCTTATCTGTTTTGCAGCCATCTGCGTCATCTTATAGCCGCCACGTAGTTCATGACATCCCTGTTACTGTTATCCCTAGACGACTATGGTCGGATTATAAAGACCCTCATCGTGAAGAATTTGATGTAAAGTAAAATTTGTTTTCTTACTTTTCACTTTTCTTTACTTTCATCGCTTTACATGTCTTTGTTTTCTGTAAAAAAAAAATAATCTTGCATCTCTCTTTTCTATACTGTTATTCACACCCTTTACTTTCATTTTCGTATATTTCTGTACTTCTGGTAATACTTTTTTTCTTAGATTTCTCCTTTCTTTACTTTCATCAGAACCGTTACATCATTAAGAAGTGACATAATTAAAAATGATGCATATTTTTCTGAAGGGTGATAAACAGTTTTTGGACATGGTAGTGCGAAGTTTTGTAATAAAGATTATGTCAATATGAAAAAAGAACTCTAATCAAACCATATTTTTATCAATATTTCTGGTCTATGCGTTGATGCTGCTGTATTTATTTTCAGTCCTCAAATTCTTAGAGACTATTGATGTTCCTTATTTTAAGTAATTGATCAAAAAGTAGCATTAAACTATTTGCATAACATGGGTATGGCCTACTTTACTGATTCAACTAAAATAACTGAGGTAAAATGGCAGCATCTCTCCTTTTTTGGTCTCAACTTATAAAGCTAACATAATTTAAAGAATAGCTTTCTACACTAAATCTTTTGTAGAAATTAAAAGGGTATTGCTGCAACCTTGTGATCAGTAAACGCAGCAAAGTATATGCCCTTTTTATGACAGGCTAGGACACAATACATAAAATAATATCGTGAAAAAATATATCATATTGATGGAACTTAAGATAATATTCTTGTACATTAAGTCTTTCGTAGAAGAAATAGCGATATTGCTGCGACCTTGATATCGTCAATGGTGGGAAAATATTTACCTTTTTATGACACTAATAGTACTGCTACTACCAACTCCTTCAGCACTAAGCCGCCTAAGGTCAACACAGCTAAGCACGCTTCTCTTCCATCCCAATCTATTTGAAGCCTTCTTGTTTACACCCTAACAAGAAGTTCGAATTTCTCTTAAATTCTTTTTTACGGCCTCCTCCCTCTCCATTTTGGCGATGAACTGCTTTTCGTTTGGCCCTAGATGGTTGACAGGAGGGGACAATATTTGGCAATATGCCATCTTTCATCCGCAGAACAGGATCTAGCCATCTCAACCTTTCTTTTGTCATACCCATAGACAGCTGGATGAAATCACATTTTTCGTACAGCTTACTGTTTGAAATACGGTCAGTGGGACTGGTACCCAAAACATCAGTAGACAATCCCTCGGGTAAACATTTAATAAATCCTCCTCCGTCTTTGGAAGCGCCCACACTTCAGCACCATACTTGACTACTGTAATCACTGTTGCTTTTCAATATTATAATTTTGGTTCGCGGACTTATCTTCCTATTTTTCCTAACTTCTTTCAATTGTGACTTATAATATTATCTCTAATATTCCTGACTGTGTTTCTAACTTTCTTTCCCAAAACACCATCCGGCACTTCACAGACTCTTTTCTAAAATTCCGTCTATCTTCTCCACTGTCCAATTATAGACTCTTTAGTTTAATATTCAACTATCCCTGGAAAATTTTCTCTCAAATTCTCATTGCTGAGTGTACCGACATCATAACTTTCCGGAAGGTGGTTACCTTTCCTAATTTCAGCTTTCAATTAACCCTAGACACTCTGAGATAGGTGTCTTTACTTTAACATCAATAACAGTGCTCCTATATACTCTGGTATTTTGTATTAATCCTGCCTGTCTTCTGTTTGACCTAACGTATAAACTAAGATTGGCCGTCTTATCATCATGCGGGTCCAATGTTGACTTATGGGCCATACTATGACAAAACAGCGTTTTGGTTAGAACTTTGATTATCATGCCTTCAAAATTTAAGCAGTCAGTAAATGTCAATATTTTCTTTTCATATGCCAAATTCATCTAGGATAGGATACCATCTATCCCTATTTCTACCAACCAAAGCATTAAAATGCCCTAATAATAATACCATATGTCTACCTGGGATCCTGTCTATTTGTTTCTGTAGCTGTAAGTAAAATTCATTTAAGTCACTACTATCAGTCGATTCAACAGGAACATATACCGCTATGTTTGATATCTTGTACTTCTTATGCGTAAAATGAGTAACTACCTTTCTATTATTTTTACCTTCTCAGCCTAAGCAATATCTAGCAGCTTCCTTATTCATCATAATCCCTACTCCCTGCCTATGCACCCCATCCTTCATGCCTGAGTGATTAGATTCTACATCACGTAATTTTGTTCTTTCTACCCCTGGGACGTGGGCTTATGAAATTTCCAATAATTCCATTTCAAAACGTTTGAATTCGTCAGTCAATGCGATAATTGTTTTTTTTATCGTTTTGACATTCCAAGTTGCAGTGTTCATATTATTTAAATAATCAGAATTATTTATGGTCTCAGGGAAAGTAGTGGGTCCCAAACCAGTGCAGGATGGGGACCAACGTATTTTCTTAAGTCTACATGAAGCACTTAAACAAACTTAGAACCGGACAGCAAGAAGTTCCTGGTATCTCCTGTGTGAATGGAGGCTTTGTGCAGTCTTTGACCCATCTTGGCCACAACACGGTTTTCCATACTTGGTGATGCTCTTCTATCATAAGAGTTGACTGTTTTGAATCCTCTGTTTTCTTGCAAATTTTAATATGGGAAAAAGTAACAAATTCATATGGTTACGAATATTTGGCAAAAGAAAATACTTAAAGATTATACCTGAGTTCAGGATCTGCGTTTCTGTGAATAAACAACACCATTGATAGCCACGACCGCGCTGAAAACTTTGAAAAGTGGTATTTTTTTTTAACTAAATAACTTGAAATTCCGCATTTTGTAGAACTGTTATGGCAAGTAGTAACTGTTATGGAACTGTAATGTACATTTATGGCAAGACCACCCTGGGGGAGGAGGGGAGGGGGCAGAGTATACAAATGAAGACCACGGAGAAAAATATCCTTTTTAGTGTTTTCATAAGAAAATTGCCCCCCCCCGCCCTAGATTTTGAAAAATACCTTTTGGTATATTTTGATTGAAAAAATCCTCTTCCCCTATAAGTTCTGAAAATATTTTGGCATTTTCATTTGAAAAAAAACTAAATTTCTCCCTTTTCTTCGGTTTAAAAAAATACCATTTTTCGTGTGTTCGTTAAAAAATAATGGGTTTCTTTTTTAAACATTTGGGCATCGGTTGGTTTGCAGAACGTATATAGTACTGAAGAACTGCTCAAAAATATAATTGTATCCTCAAAGTCGAGCTTTTACTCCCGACCCAATAACAAGCTAGGGTAACCAAAAAGAAAAAAGTACAGAAAAAAATACAATTGATGTTTCTTAAAAAAAGAGAAATATCCGAAATTAATCCGACTCCTTAGTTAAATGATTTCTGCAATTAGAGGGATCTAATTGCAGAATAAACGGAATAAACGGAAAGCAAGTCGTCCTCGTCTGGGGTGGGAGGACGTCATAAAGAAAGATTTAAAGGGAATGGGAACTTCATGGGCGGGCGTAAAAAGGGAGACTTTGAATAGATTGGGATGGAGCAGGAACATGCGTAGCTGGGTTGGCCTCAGGCGGCTTGGTGCTGTGGTGAGTTGTTAGTAGTAGTAGTAGTAGTAGTAGTAGTAAAGGGATCTGTCATCCCACCGCAACCATATTGCATGTTTAGTCCAGATGATGGGAGGCTAAGGAGCTATCTAGAATAATTATTACCTATTATTATTACCTATTATATTACCTATTATATTATATTACTTATTATTACCTATTATTATTACCTATTATATTATATTACTTATTATTACCTATTATTATTACCTATTATATTACCTATTATATTATATTATTATATTACCTATTACCTATTATTATTAGCTAACTATGTTATTTTTAGGCTACAGTTGTTCTTCCAAGCATTAGAACTGTTAAGAATATTATCGATCGCTTGAAGAACCTAGATCCGGTGGTGGAAGTTATTGTCAATAGAAATGGAGATGTTGAATTCAAGTGTGAATCTTCGATGGTTACAGTCACTTCACGACTTACCGGATTGTCGGTAAAGAAATGGAGTGAGTTTGATCTAATGTTAAAACACAAAAGAAACGCTATGCGAAAATCTTACTTAACTTTTCCTGTGAAGTTCTTAAGGACTAAGCTTAAGCAATCATCCTATGCTTAAGTCCTTTTTTCCAGTCCATGATTATTTTAGAGTTAATTTTGAGGTTTATTTCTATATTTGAGGTTTTTTTTACTCCTAGCTTTAATCTGTTTAATACCAATTGTTTTGAGAGAGAATTAATTTTGCTCTTAAATATTGAAAAGAATTTAAGAACGGATAAAAAGGGGCAGTCTAACCAAATATGAGTTGAAAAATGGCAAAACTGACTGGATAGATGTAGATGTACGAATCACAAAAGCTAATGCAAATTGAATGAAAAACTAGATATTATTCAAATATTCTTTTAAATTTCAGTACAAAACTAAACTGTTTCTATCCCTACACCAAATGTACCTAGGCTAGGATACCATATATTCCTATTTCTACCGGTGGCCGGCGTTTACCCCCCCCCCCCGGAAAACACCCCCTTTGGAAAATACATCCCGTGGAAAATACCTCCCCCCCCCCATGGAAAATAAGGCTTTCCAAATTTGAGAATTTTATTTGAGTTTTTTTTCCGTAGGGAAAAGGAGTTTTGGTACTTGTGTATTACGGGCAACTCAGTCAAGTTTACGTTGTGTAAAAATCGAGCACAGACCGATTCCTTCGTTAGTTTTTTTCAGCTTAGCGCGAGACAACACAAAGACAAGTTACAGTATATATGGTAACTATATAATTGGTGCAATATATTTGCCCATCAGGGGGAGGGGGGGTAAAGTATTTGAAGAGTTGAAAGACATAAAGCAATTCCTTCTAGGTCTGGCCACTAAAAATTTACATAATAATAGCGAGGTATCTAAGTTTTTTTTGTCAATGACCCTTTTTGCAAGCATTAAGTACTATTATTAGATGAATATAGTGTTTCATTAAAGTGTTTTATTATGACTGCGGATCAAAGTTTATGTTATTTTTGCCTTTCATTTATGTTATTTTACTGTGTTCATGGCCGTATATTTGGCTTAGAATACACTTTTCTATCTATCTATCTAATATGCAGAATAATTGTATCAAACACATTTTACATGCAGACCCGCTATACTTGTCCCCCCCACCCCTGATATGCAAATCTATAGCCCACATTTATTTCTAAAGTAACGAAGAAATTAACGAAAAAACTGGCGTGTTCTCGAATTTTACACAGCGTAAACTTGAGTGAGTGGCGCATAATACGCAAGTACCAAAATTCCTTCCCCTACGGAAACAAAAAAAAAACAAACTCAAATAAAATTCTCAAATTTAGAAAGCTTTATTTTCCAGTGGGGTTTTTTTCGGGGGTATTTTCCGCGGGGGGGGGGGGGGGTAAACGCCTAGAACCATATCAACTGACCTATGCACTAAAATCTCTTAATAGAACAGCAGAGTTCTACCTGGGACCCTGTCTATTTGAGTCATAGTCCTCAACCATCCACGATCTGTAGATCAGAAATAAGAAAATATATTAACTTCTAAAAATTCTGGAAACCAAATGAAATAAAATGGGTTGGTCCGATCGATTGAATCCATTTCATTTTAGAGGATGGACTTCACACAGTAGCTTTCCAGAAATGTCCCGTATCGCCTTTTCAATCGCTACAACTATTTCATTGGGATTAAAACGTGTTACCTTAGGCCTCAACCTCCCATGAACTATTGATGATAAAAAAGAAAATTTTAAACTTTTAAATATCCTGAAAACCAAATATCATTGAAGGAAATGGGTTGGACCAATCGATAGAACACATTTAATTTTAGGGGATGGGCTTTACACAGTAGTTTTCTGAAAAATTCCATAATCCTCATATCAATTACCACAACTGATTTGTTGGGATTAAAGAGTGTTGTCACAGCCCTCAACCTCCCACATATCATAATCAAATACCATAGAAAAAAGTGGATAGAAAAACTTTAGATATAAGAATACTGCTCCAATAAGTACAAGATATAGAAATTTTTGACTGAGAAATTTGCGGTTATATGTTATTTGTTAGCTATTTGTAATGCTTAACTTGACAAGACAAATTTTAGCAACATAATGTAGTAAATTTTCGATTAAGTAACATTTGTGTTTTAGCCATCACATAAGCAACAAGTTGTTGTTTTCTTTAAGTTGTTTATGTTTGGGGTGGGTCAAATTCAGAACTCTCCCTCCTGCACATAGTTACATGTAGTTTCTCTTCACTTTACGGCCCAGTGTTGACAAAAAACTGTCTATGTTATCTGGACATTTTAAATAATGTCCAATCAGAAGAATCACGTTCTTAACACTTCAAAGCTATAGAAAAAGAATGTTTAAAAATAAGAGTGATATAATAAGAACGTTAATGCCATCAGCAACAAGTTTAGTAGTTAAATAGTTAGTTTGCAGTTAGATAAGAAGCTTTATTCCAACTACAGATATGATTGCGAAACTTCAGTTCGTATTGATCTTCTTAGAGGGGAAACTCAAAAATCTATTATGAAACTTTTCTCACCTTGAGAAGTAAAACCCATAGAATGATGTTTTGTCTACGAAACCGACTGTAAATACTTTAATTAATTTGTATTTAATGTAATTTGTCCACTAACTGAATATCTTATCTCAATCTACTTTTTTTCTTCCTTCGGAGCTTTAACTTTTTCAGTCCATTTAAATTTGTATACGTGTCTTGCAAAATATTCGATAGAACCTATTTAGTTCTAGGGGTTGGGCTTTACACACTAGCTTTCCAAAAATTTCCCTAATCGGTATTTAAATTATTACAGCTAATTTATCAGGATTAAAAGGTCTTGTCACAGCCATTGACCTCCCAGGACTACAGATTTTATATATATGTCAACTATTTACCTAGATTATACTTCCCCTAGATAAGCTACTGAAGATTATGAACATGTTTTTGAAAAGGGGGAAGTACCTGGCGAGCTTAAGAAAACTCTTAAACCCCTCCATAAGCAATGCGATAAGAGTGAGTGTGGTAATTTTAGAGGCTTGTTTATTTAGTAAGCAAATTAGATAGTCGGGTGTTACTTAATAGACTTAGGAATACAGTAGATGAAGATTGAAGAGAAGAACGGTATGGTTTTTGGAAAGTTAGAGGATTTTTTTACTGAATTTTCGCTCTTAGATTAATGATTAAGAAGTGCCTGAGCCGTCAAATGCTTTTAGTCTTTAGTCTTATAGATTATGAGCAAGTGTTTGATTCAGTCGATAAAAGAGATTTAACCAAGGTCATTATCCTTGTATGGTATACCAGATAAACACAATAAAGGGTTTAGTGCTATGTACGGAAATAACATTGCTGTGGTTAAGGAGGGAAATGAGGTTAGATGCTGGTTTCGTATTAAATAAGGATTTGAAGGGGATGCGCTCTATCCTCATTCATATTGAGTTATTTCGATGGACTTCGTTCTAAGGAGTACAGCAAAGGCAATGGATGAACACGGAACCAAATGTGGAAGTCAAACTCCTAGGCTTAGACTAAGCTGAGGATTTAAGCATCCTAGACGAAAGTGTTAGCAAAATGAGTAATTTTTAGAGGTTTTGGCCGAGTTTAGGGCGCAAGGATAGGTCTGAAAATTATTGTCAAGAAGACTCTGTCGCTTATACCAGCATTAAGTGAAGGTAAAGAGGTGATGTTGGATAACGAGAAGATCGATCAAGTGAACAACTACAGTTACCTATGTAGTA
Organism: Artemia sp. Qi Xiang Cuo; assembly: GCF_049724085.1. Lineage (NCBI taxonomy): Eukaryota > Metazoa > Arthropoda > Branchiopoda > Anostraca > Artemiidae > Artemia > Artemia sp. Qi Xiang Cuo. Next base: position 21,597,478 of record NC_142802.1, on the reverse strand, counting down.
CTGTTTGTAAAGACTTTTGTTGTAGTAAAGAAAAAGTTTGGAAGAATAGGGAGATGATGTCGGTGAGCCAAGATTAGAGTATTGGAACCTACATTGGTCAAGTGTGGTCCTGAAGCCTGGACGCTCCTAAGGGTGGAGGCAATGCTAGATGTTTTCCAAAGAAATTTAGTATGGATTGTTTTGGGTGCCCGACTGACTGACCATATCTCAAATAGTAAGTTGTATGAAAAATGTGGTTCAATCCTGCTTTCTAGGGGGATAATGAGAGAAAGAATGAGATGGCTTTGAACACATTCTGCGGATGAAGGATAACAGATTTCTAAAGACTGTCCTTGTCGGCTAGCCTTCTTGTTCTAAACAAAAAGTGGGTCGTTTCCGAATGGGGTGGGAAGATGTCGTATGGAAAGATTTAAAGGAAATGGGATTTTCTCGAGAGGGTATAAAGAAGGAGGTTTTGAATAGATTGGGATGGTGGAGAAGCGTGTGTAGCTGTGTTGGCCTCAGACGTGTTGGTGCTGCAGTGACTTGTTAGTTGTAGCAGTTGTAGGTATATGCTGACTGTGTTGTATTGTAGACGAAAATCTGCCATATCTCTTGCTTGAGCTAAAGCCAATTCAGCTAAATGCGAGTTTCCGAAGAGAGGGTCTAAATAAGTTTGAACTATCTCCAGATTTTGAGTCAAAAACCTCAATGGCTCTTCCAATAAAAATAGAGAGGAAATTGTTTTGTAAATTATGAATCTATTGCACTCCTTATGTATCAGGTGAAACAGTGAGACGCCAAAAGGGAACCTGAAGAATCCCAAGGTGCTCTAAAGTTTGGACATGGAGGAGATGTATAATCTCATTCTTGAGTAATCCCACTGTTTTATCAAATGTCCAATGTTGGAATGTATATTTTGTATAATAGTATCATCGTTTTAGTGAAACCATTCGTTTCAGGCACTCGATCAGATGCTGACCAGGATGTCGTTAAGAAGTTTAGCACTCGAGTAGATTTAAAGAAGTTTGCTCATTTTCTTAGCGGGGATGTTGTCACAGCGGGAAAAGTTTGTTTAAGTAAGTGTTCAAACCTTTGAAATATAATTCAAAGAAGTCTAGTTATAAATTTCAAGCCCAAGCAATGTTGGCACCTGAAATTGTGAAATCAAATTTTCTGAGAAAGCAAAAGTCTCTGAAGTTTTCCTAGAAAATGTTTATCTTATTTCTATTTTTATTTTCCTCTATTTCTATTATCTTCTTCTAATTTTTATCCTCTTTTGAGGTATTTCAATTTATATTGGCCTTATAAAACAATAACATAATTTATCGTGGATGTAAACACAGCGGGAAATCTTTTTTGAGCAAGTGTTTAAACCTTTTCCACTTCAAAGTAAAAAATCGAAAGAAGTTATGAAAAATACAATTGACAAACGGCCAAACAGTGCTGTTGTGTGAAATCGCGATGTCATATGACTTAGGCCGAACTTGTCTTGAAATTTGTTAACGAATCATCAATAACTATCTCCTATTAAGACATTTTTTTTTATAGGTATTTTTAAATACAAGGACAGATGACTAAATATTTACCCGCTTACTATAGTAAAGTTTTGTATATATTGTGAGCTCAATATTTTCGGCCAGAGAAAAGGAGTTTTAAACTCCTATCTGAAAGAAAAAATTAGGGAAACTCTGAAATTCCAATTTTTTTCGTATATCATTTGATCGTCTATTGCATAAACTGGATAAAAGCGTTCTCCAAAACTATGAGAACCGCGAACTACCTGGCTATTGCAAGACATAACTGATTTGAATTCTCGTAAAATTGGCTTGGCGTTTTGCTATGTTACCTGAGCTTTTTACTACGACGATTTGTTATATATAATATAACATTTATAACGATTTGTTATATATAATATGTTATATAATATAACGATTTGTTATATATAACATGTTATATATAATATAATGATATATAATAATATGCATATTATTAGTTTATCATCTTATCCTTCATATTATCATATATTTTTACTTTACATTATTATATATTTATACTTTATATATATTTACTTACAGCAGCATAGTAGTAACAAAAATCTTACAAAAACCAACTAAAAACTTCATATTACTACCCGTTTTCTTCTCATTACCTTCTATTATTATATTATAAGTTTAACACATTGCTTAATACCCCAGTGTAATTACATTTTTAACATTATTTCGATTTTTGACGCACGGATTTAATTGCGGAACTGATTTGGGTTAATAAAAAGTTGTTTTTTCAGTTTTCTTTGCGTTTCTTGTAATTATGGTTCAATAATTGGTTTTGCTATTAATTACTATTGTGTTTTCTATTTGTTTGCTCGAGAAAAACATAGTACTTGTTTTTCAAACATAGTACTTTTTTGAATAAACCGATCTATTTTTTACAAGTGCTTTGTATTTTGGCTTATTTTTTGCAGCATATCTGTGAAATTGTGTCGTTGCACAAAGGATTAGATGTATTATTAGTTAAATTGGAAAAAATTCTCCAAAACGCGTTAGTAGTGTTTTTCAATTTGAGAAATGTTCTGTGCTGGCAATCATGCAGGGGTAACCAATAGCTTTTGAATTTTCTTGGGGTGACTTATTTTGTTGGAAGTATGGGTGATGGAAAAAAACTCATTTTTCTTTAAGATTTGTTTATTGATTTTACATTCTATTTGGCCCAAGAAAGAAAACAACGAAATCTAAACACTCGAAGTCTGTGAGGACTCCAATTTTGGAATCTGCAGTATCTGGCCAAAAATTACCCCCCCCCCTTCCTTTTTTTCTTGAAACGAAAATCATGTTGCTAAATTTGGAAATCGTCAAAACCTAGTATAGTCGACTCTCGCTAACTCGAAATTCACGGTACCGCGATTTTTCTTCGAGTTATGTATAGTTCGACTTGGCATTTCAAGACTTTATTTTGTCAAATGTCAATACTAAGTTTAGTTTGCTAGGAAATAGACACCTGAACATAAACAGAATTTGATACAAAAATATGTTAAAGAAAATTAATACATATCAAAGTTGACATATTGCATCCTGCATACCGGGATTTTGACCAACAGATGTCCGTTGACAATCTTCGAGATACAGAGATAAACTTTGGCTTGTGGAACTAAAGTAAAAATTAAATAACGACTTATCTACTGAATTTCTAGTTATAGGAGTAATTTTCGGGTCACTTTGACTTACAGAGTAAAATATAAGCGAAAAAATTATTTCGAATTATCTATAGTTTTTTTTCGACTTATACAGGTTTTTCCAAGGGGATTGAAAATAATTCGAGATATCGAGGATTTATCGAGTTATGGAGAGTCGACTACAGTTAAATCGAAAGTGATTTGATTTAATATGTTAAAATCTTTTTGTAGAAAAGAATATTTCACCTTTGCATTGAATTGCACACAGCAGAGATTTTCTTTCTCTGTCCGTATATAATTTCCTGTAAAGTAAGTACAAAAATTTTCAATTGTAAATGCTATTCATTTTTTATTGTAGAGCATTTAATCGATTGCTAGGGCAAGGGACTGTGGTTTGGCTTGCATAAGAACTTCGATTAAATTTCGAATGTGTAACCTTGGAACGTCTGACGGTCTTAACTATGTGTGCGTTTTTAGCTCTTAATTACGTGAGTCGTTACGTTTGTGAAATATATTATGATAATTTGTTCCACTGTTTTCCAGTAATATTTCTTTTCAAAGTGAAATATTTAATAAAATACAGACTACAATAAAAATTTAATAAAATAAAAATTTAATATAAATTTATTATTTTATTAAATAAAAATTTAATATAAATTTATTATTTTATTAAATAAAAATTTAATATAAATTTATTATTTTATTAAATAAAAATTTAATAAAATAAAATAAATAAAAATTTAAAAAAATACAGATTACAAATTCGAAGTGTGTATAATTGGTTCTTCAAAAACATTTCCCTTCACTTGAGCGTTCCTCTACCATATTTAAAGTTGCAGTTGTATCTATCTAATCCGTCTGATGTTAATCCGTTGATTAATAAAAACTTATTGTGTACACAAGTATTTAATTGTTTTAAAAATAACTATAACCCTTTGTATTTAGAGCTAATGGATCGGATTCTGACGACCTACTTGGGCTACTTGTGCTAAGTTTTTGCGGTAAGGCTCTAAAAAATCCTTTGCTGGGCGTGGCCAAAAAAGATTAGAAACCCCTTCTTTGATTCAAAGTGTTATCCGTTTTTTAGGTTAATTAAGATGGTGTCTTTATTGCTAAACACTGATTTTTATTTTTAAGGCATCAACGATGGAGGTTTATTACATTTAAATGTCCAAGAAGAAGGCTTTCCAATTTCCTTCCAGTTCTTTCAGCCTGGACTCTACACCTAATGAAATTCTGAAATTATCTTCTATTTCTGATTTTTTTTTTTTTTTTTGTTTTTTTTATTTTTTTATATTCATTTTGATACAATAAAAAGTTCATTGTCTTAGCTCGGCATTTCAAAAGATAAAGAGCCTCTATTCCGGTTACAAGTATGATTACTGTTATCAGGAGTGGGTCCAGAGGGTCGTTGTAGGGGTACTTGCATACCCCAGAAGATTGAAATCTGTGCGATATACCGGGTTAGAGGGGTTAAATTACCATAGGTGATACCAAAGATGAAAAATCCCAAATGTCACTGGCGCCCTAAAACACGTCTTTGCACAAATAGAATTAATAGAACTTATAACCAAGTTCAAGGTCCTCATAAACTTACAACTATTTTTTCATTACACTGCTAAACTAGTTATGGCTAAAACAGCTACAGCCTTCCTCCCCCTCTACTCTATTCTAACCCCATAAACCACCCACATCTTGCAACCATTGTTCTTATGACCTTTTTGACCTAATTCAGGGACGTTCTGCTTTTTATTTTGCCGATTTGTTTTAATGGTAAGTACAATTTTTGACAACGAAAACTATTTTATTGCTAACTTGCTCTCAAAACCTGTGTTGGTAGTTTATCCGAAGAGGAATTTGGCGGGGGTGATATCCTGCAACAGATCAAGAATTATCAGTAAAAATATAGTTGTTTGACGCTATTATGAAATTTAATTCAGTTAACCGCCATCTCTGTAGCTAACTATTGCCCACAGGCCCCATAGATACGGCCCTGAGACCTTCTTTTAAATTTGAGACATTTATGAATAATTAATAGGGGCTATGTATAAAAATTCAGAGGTAAAAATTAATATTAATAACAATTTATAGTAATTTGTTTTTTTGTTGTTTTTTTTTAGAAAGAAGATGTAGTTTAAGTAAAGGCCATGGGACATTCTTTTTTCGGATAGAAATCAATTTAAATTCTAGTCAATAAATATCAACATTGCATAAATCTTTCCCGTATCAAATACAATACTGCATATTGAAACAAAATTTGCATGAGCTTGGAGGCGAAAATATATTTAAATTGCCTGGAAACTTAAATACCCCACTTCACTTGACGCACCAACAAAGATGAGCCCCTCCCCCCTAAAAAATTCATCAATTTCTGGGCATAAACTCCCAAGTTTCAGTTCACAACTGTATCATGATTTGTTTTCTTTCTTTAATAGACGCATTAGCTTCAAAATCATTAAAAACATGTTGTTTTTTTTTGTTATTATTCAACTTTAAGGATAAAGGGAAAACTCCCTTCAAATTTTGAGTCTAAGAAAGACACTGACGTCAAAAAGGTTAAGGCCTGAACCATAGTTAACTTAAAGTGAGCAGTGGAATCAAATTTCTGAAATGTAAATTATCAGTAAAAAGAAGTCAGGTCAGGTAAAAAGGGCATTTTAAATTGGTTTCAAGTCCTTGTAGGTTTGGCTCTCAATATAGCTTATATTCTTGAGAGCCCTGCTCTACAATTCTGCTTACAAGAGAATTGGCTTTCTTTAGAAATGTCTAAGGTAAATGTTAGAGGAAGCATATAAGATTGAATACTAAATCGACTTGGAAGAAGTTTATTTATCACAAAATTGGATTAAATTGAAGTATTTGATATTGACTCCCATCTATTCTCAAGGTCCGTTATACATCGCCTTTCATTCATATGCACAAATGTATACTCTTATAATAGCGCACATTGAATTAAAAATGCTAAATATAATCAAAAGTATGTTGAGATTAACAGAAGATAAACTAATACATAATTGTCAGGTTTAGTAGTTTTAAATTTCAGCTCTTAATTCTTTTTGAATTTTTTGTTGTATTCCCAGGTGATAAAGCTCTCTCTGATCCCCTGGTGAAAAAACGTCAAGGTCCTCTGCTATTGAATGGGGAGCTCCTCTTTTAATGCAAAACAGTTCCACTTAACGTGTAACATTAGATAAAATCCTATTTTTAACTCATTATTTATTCATCTTTAATAATCTTTCACGTTCGAGGGGAAAAGGTGCCTTTTGGGAGTTTTAGTGCCAAATTTCGTAGAGGACCGAATATTAATTTGGTCGTCTATATCTAGAATTGGTTTTAAGTTTTAGCACTTCTTGTTTTTTGTTTTTTATTACTTTTTTACATGTCTTTTATCTCCTTTCGATTGACGTCCTTTTTCTATTCTAGGTTGAATTTTAGTTTTTGAAGAGCTGAGCAGCAATTCGCTCAGCTATAGTATTCGCTCAGTAATATGCGCCTCGGTACGATGAATCATAATGGCATTATTGATTTTCAAATTTTATTTTAACGTCAAATAATAACAAAATAATCGTTTTTTGCTTAATATCCATAGAAAACAAAAGGAAAAAGATTTTCCAAACTTCCTTTAAAATTCAAAACCTCCTAAAGTTCCCTGGGGCCCACTCAACCTAATGACAGAGGCGGGTGGGGTTGGAGTCTCACTGTGTAAGAACCCTGAGTCGTAAATGTGCACGAAGGAGGAGGGGGAGGGGCTACGTAAATATTTAAAGACCTCCCTTAATCTATTATTTGTAAAAACGTTTAAAAGCTAATAACAGTCTGGACGTTCGGGTCACAAGTATGCTCTACTGAAGCCCTAGATGTATTGAAAAAAAGGAAAGTAAACATAAATAATATTTAAATAGGAAAATGAGAGGCGTTGCATATACAAAATAAATATAAAAGTGTAACTGCAGATTGTTCCCCACCTCCGTCCGCCATAAAAATGGAGAACATATATACCTGGTTGGTTATACATCTAGTTTGTCACAGTCCAAAAAAGTGTAATTGGCAATGAATTCTGTGGAAGCCTGTCTACTGTTGCCGTCGGGTTGTTTAATGGTGTTCATTTTTACATAGAAAGTCGTTGCAACGGATCAGGCCTCTTTCAATCATAAAGTTAAAATAAAAATCAAGGATTTTCAACCTTAAATTCATGTAATTCCCAGTAAAATTGTTGTATATGCTTTTTTCTCTCCACTTTCCACATTTAAAGAAAAATAGAACCCTTTACATTTTCTCAATAAATTATCATTTTTGCTCATCCCTCGCTAAACGAATTAACTGCTCATCCAAGCTCTTCTGCTCGTTGTAGCTATCAGGGCACGGGAACGTTCAGTTTTTAGAGAGCCAAAGAACTGTAGAGAATCGTAGGAGGAAACTAGAAGTGTCCTGCAACGTGCCCTGAAACGTTGCCGAAAAGAGACCATTAAAAGAGGGTGTTGTCAAAAGTAGAGCCCGACCGATATTATCGGGCCGATATGAGGGTCAGTGTCATTATCGGATATCGGAAAAAAATATCGGTTATCGGCTCATATGACTTCGCTCGAATAACAAGGAAAATCACTTTTTTGCTTAGGAATCACCATCAATGTCTTCTTTTTCTCCTTCTCCGCAACTATCAGGGCACCGGAACGTCACAGAGAGCTTGTTTTTTATGCGCAACTTGTCGTGAAGATGGCACCAGATTTCCTCAGGTAATTTTTGCTCGTCCATTCTTTGGGGGCGGAGCAACCAGCTAAGTCTTACCATGGTGGAGAGAATAGCACAGGTTAATCAAATGTTGTCGAAATATATTTGTGGTAAATACTTGTCAATACACATCCGGTGCAGCAATGTTCTAAATGTATGGTGACTTCCAAATGTATGGTGACATCCAAGAACGGATATCTTCTACCAAAAAAAACAAACAGAATACAATAAACTAAACATGTTCACTATTTTATGTTTATGGATTTTTATTGTTCATTGTACTGGTGTTATATTTGATGTTTTATTGTATAGAATTCTGACTGTTATTGTAGGGATGGTTTTGATATATAGTTTGATATGTGTGTTACTTTATGAATGATTATACGTATTGTTATATGGTTGGTTTTTTAGTTAATGTTTATTTTGTATGGATGTTTTATGTTTATGGATGTTAGGATTTTTATTGTTCACCATACAAGCGGGCTATCATTCCATGTTTTATTTGATGTTTTTTTGTGTATGGATGTAAGGATTTTTATTGTTCACAATACAAACGGGCTATCATTCCATGTTTTATTTAATGATGTTTTTTTGTATGGATGTTTTATGTTTATGGATGTAAGGATTTTTATTGTTCACCATACAACAGGGCTATCATTCCATGTTTTATTGGATGTTTTATGTTTATGGATGTTATGATTTTTATTGTCCACCATACAAACGGGCTATCATTCCATGTTTTATTTGATGTTTTTCTTATGGATGTTTTATGTTTATGGATGTTAGGATTTTTATTGTTCACCATACAAGCGGGCTATCATTCAATGTTTTATTTAATGTTTTTTATTTGCATGGATGTTTTATGTTTATGGATGTAAGGATTTTTATCATGAAATATGTATGCGGATCTACCAATCGTACTCCATGCTTGCTCATAGACACGATACGGCTTTCTCACTGGTACTCTATGGCGGGCTATTGACGCTAACTAGTTTATTGCATGTATTAAATCAGTATTTTTACGTAGTGGAGGGATAAACACAAAAGACGTAACATTATTATTCAGAGAAATTTCGTGATAAAAACGGTGATGTTAAGGGAACTTGGCAAGTGATAAATGAGGCACTACGTGGTAATAACACTATAGACCCAGTGGATGAACTTTCAGTCGGTGAAAAACAAGTTAAAGGTAAGAAGGATGTTAGTGATGAGTTTTGTAAATATTTTTAAAATGTTGGAATTGATGTTAAAAATGATGTTGCTGACCATGAGTATAAAAATGAGCTGTTTATTAATGACCGTGGGGAAGGTCGTTCCATGAAATTCGTAAAGTGCACTCAGTCTGATCTCGAGGACGCACTGGAAACAATAAAATCGAATTCAGCTGGAATTGACGGTCTTGGCCTTAACGTATTTAAGGCAGTCGCCGCTTACATTTTGTCTTGTCTTCTTTAATTGGTGAACCTATCTGTGGAAAAAGGTCAGTTCCCAGATGCTTTAAAACAAGCAAAAATTATACCTTTACATGAAGCTGGTGACAAATGAGAAAAGTCAAACTGGAGACCTATATCAATTCTGCAACTGTTCTCAAAAATAGTTGAAAAGGCTGTTCATAAGAAACTACATTCTTACCTTAATTTTCTTGGGCTTTTATGTGACACGCAATTTGGATTTCAAAAATCTCATTCTAGTCATGCAGTGCACCATCTTCTTGATGTTTTAGACAATGTATTCGAAAGCGGCTCTACTCCTTTAACTATTTTTAATGATTTTAAAAAAGCTTTTGATACTGTGGATTTTGAGCTGTTGTTAGATAGGATGTCACATTTAGGGATAAAAGGAAATTGGATTGATTGGTTTCGTTTATATTTGTATGGTAGATCAATGCGTGTAGTAGTGGGGGATATTGTCAGTTCACCTCGTCCTGTACTATGTGGAGTACCGCAAGGTTCTGTGTTCCACTTTTATATTTAATTTAAGTTGACACATTACGGTTCTACATTCCTGATGCCACCATAACATCCTTTGCAGATGACACAGCGATAACGATTGCTGGAAAGGCTTTGAGTGAGCTTGTTTCAAAAGTAAATAATGTGCTACTTAACCTGCATGTTTTTACTAGTCTTAGTTGTTTAGCAGTGAATGGAAGTAAAACTAATTACATGATAGTTAGTCGTACAGGAGTTATTGATAATGTCTTCGGTTTAGTTAATTTTAATGATACGGAGATTAAGCAGATATTTGATACAAGGTATCTTGGTTTTCAGATTGATTGTAATTCAAATTGGAAAAAATATAGTGAAATTGTATCGGTGAAAGTTGCCCGGGGCTTAGGGCTGATTCGTAGATTTAAACATGTTTTTCCTGTTCCAGTTTTGGAAATTTTATATAATTCACTTATTCATCCTTACATTGTACACGGTTGTACTGTGTGGGCTAGTAATTTTGCTAATCGAATTAATCCCCCGCTAAACGAATTAACTGCTCATCCAAGCTCTTCTGCTCGTTGTAGCTATCAGGGCACGGGAACGTTCAGTTTTTAGAGAGCCAAAGAACTGTAGAGAATCGTAGGAGGAAACTAGAAGTGTCCTGCAACGTGCCCTGAAACGTTGCCGAAAAGAGACCATTAAAAGAGGGTGTTGTCAAAAGTAGAGCCCGACCAATATTATCGGGCCGATATGATGGTCAGTGTCATTATCAGATATTGGAAACAAATATCGGTTATCGGCTCATATCACTTCGCTCGAACAACAAGGAAAATCACTTTTTTTTTGCTTAGGAATCACCATCAATGTCTTCTTTTTCTCCTTCTCCGCAACTATCAGGGCACCGGAACGTCACAGAGAGCTTGTTTTTTATGCGCAACTTGTCTTGAAGATGGCACCAGATTTCCTCAGGTAATTTTTGCTCGCCCAGTCCTTGGGGGCGGAGCTACCATTTGTCTGAACATGCTGGAGAGAACAGCACAGGTGAGTTAAATAAAATCAAAGTATATTTGTTGTCAATATTTGTCAATACAGACCCGATGCAGCAGTGTTCTAAATGTATGGTGACTTCCAAATGTATGGTGACATCCAAGAACGGATATCTTCTACCAAAAAAACAAACAGAATACAATAAACTAAACATGTTCACTTTTGTGGGTGAAAGATCCAAGATTCAGTCGGTTAAAACCACGGTATCCAGCCAGGGGCGCAGTTAAGGGAGAGAGGGAGTGTTTTAAGGTGGGGAGGGTGAGTTCTGAGGTGTCGCTGCCACGTGCCAACACCTTGGAAATTTAGCTTGTGTTTCCGCATTTTTCGACTGGACCATTTCGTCGGTACATTCTTTAAGTCCCTCCTCCAAACCTAAAAATCTAGCTACATCCTTGTATTCAGTGTGCCTATCATGGATTCGTTACTAAGAGACCATGTCATCTGAATGTAAAGCTTTCACATTAATATGTGAATGATTAAAATTCGAAGTCTCGCTATTGAAATTTGGGTCTTGAATAATCAATTTCAATAAATATCTTACGCTTCTTTCGATCCGATTTTCACGTATTTGTGGGTATGTTACTAAACCGACTTCTTTGATTTGTTTTTTTTTCTTATTTGCCCTTCCGCAAAGTATTAATATGGGCAGAGAATGGGGTGTTTAAACTCTAGGTAAGATTTTTTTTTCCAAAGGGGAATTTATCGGCAAATTATACCGATACATTGGTATTGATATCAGACGTCAAAAATTTATATCGGTCGGGCTCTAGTTAAAAGTTGGGATTTTGGCGTCAAAGAAGTAAGACCGTTCAATGACCAAAAATAGAGTCAAACTACTTTGTTTAATATAAATAATTAGCTTTTCCAAATAGTAGCAAATGTGGTTTTATATTAATATATACAAGCGGCCAGGTAGAATATTACTGTGTCAATTAAAGGTAGCGGCCAGGTGGGGCATTACTGTGTTAATCTAAGGAACGGGGCAGGTAGTACATTACTGAATTAATCTAAGAGACAATACAGGTAAAAAAAATCCATGTTACCTTTTATACATGTATTATTAAAAAATCACCACGCCTAAAAAGTCATATCTTTGGTTGGTTTTTTTAATGTTGTAATTATAATCAACATACCATGAAAATTCGTGCTGAACACAGTACAATGATTTTGTATTAAATTTCATGTTTCTGTTAAAAGTCATGACTGTTTTCATGTATTGATGGTTGTTTTCCTGGTATGATTAAACGAACTTGATGGTTACGAAATTTTAGGCATTATGTTAGGCGTGTTTTTTTTTATGTTCAACCTTGAACACGGGTATAAAAACTGACGATGAGTTATTTTCTCAGTTCAAAATTGGCGTTTGAAATAACACCATGAATTCGAAGAAAAGGAATAATGATGAAAGCTATAAGCGAGAAGTAAGTTATTCATTTATATTCTTAGTGGGTAAAGAAATTAATTCTAATATAATTTATCTAATGGTCTATACAGTCCCCTTATAGTTAACGAATTGTTAAATGTTTTTGAATCTGGATCTTCAGAGGTCGGTAAAGAGCAATATCAAAACAAAAAAGGGTGTAAACACTGCATTTAAATGGTTTGCGAGCTTAGTACATGAGGCAAATCATACTTATTTTTATTCTGACCCGAAGTCACCCCCCCACTATCCCCCGACCCTATACCCCCTCCATTGTCCCTATCTCCTTTTACCCCCCCCCCCTCGACCCGTCCCCCAACTGTTTTTTTGTTTTTTGTTCAACTTTTTTTTACATCTCTTAGAATGACATGAAACATACTTAAAACATAAAAAATTCACATTTAATATTACCAACTTCAAAATGGGAATGATATAGATATGTGTGTCACGACTTTTACTATTAGAAAAATAATGTTTGTAGTGATCATGTTTTTAAACTATTTTTTACATCTAAATCATATCAGAAAAATAGAATGACACTTTTGATTTAAATTTTAAAACATATTTTTGTGCATACCCATACTCCTATTGATGAGGACTGATGGTTCTCATTCAATATTTTTTCATGAAAAACAAACTTTTTTTTTACATGGTATTTTTTTAATATTTTTTTTTGTTTTTTTCTTATGGATGTTTTATGTTTATGGATGTAAGGATTTTTATTGTTAACATGCAAGCGGGCTATCATTCCATGTTTTATTTAATGATGTTTTTTTTTGTATGGATGTTTTATGTTTATGGATGTTAGGATTTTTATTGTTCACCATACAAGCGGGCTATCATTCCATATTTTATTTAATATTTTTTATTTGTATGGATGTTTTGTGTTTATGGAGGTAAGGATTTTTAACATGAAATATGTATGCGGATCTACCAATCGTACTCCATGCTTGCTTATAGACACGACACGGCTTTCTTACTGGTACTCTATGGCAGGTTGTCGACGCTACCTAGTTTATTGCATGTATTTAATCAGTATTTTACGCAGTGGAAGGATAAACACAAAAGACGTAACATTATTATTCAGAGAAATTTCGTGATAAAAACGGTGATGTTAAGGAAACTTGGCAAGTGATAAATGAGGTACTACGTGGTAATAACACTATAGACCCAGTGGATGAACTTTTATTCGGTGAAAAACAAGTTAAAGGTAAGAAGGATGTTAGTGATGAGTTTTGTAAATATTTTTCAAATGTTGGAATTGATGTTAAAAATGATGTTGCTGACCATGGGTATAAAAATGAGCTGTTTATTAATGACCGTGGGGTAGGTCGTTCCATGAAATTCATAAAGTGCACTCAGTCTGATCTCGAGGACGCACTGGAAACAATAAAATCGAATTCAGCAGGAATTGACGGTCTTAGCCTTAAGGCATTTAAGTCTGTCGCCGCTTACCTTTTGCCTTGTCTTCTTTACTTGGTGAACCCATCTCTGAAAAAAGGTCAGTTCCCAGATGCTTTAAAACAAGCAAAAATTATACCTTTACATGAAGGTGGTGACAAAAGAGAAATGTCAAACTGGAGACCTATATCAATTCTGCAACTGTTCTCAAAAATAGTTGAAAAGGTTGTTCATAAGAAACTACATTCTTACCTTAATTTTCTTGGGCTTTTATGTGACACGCAATTTGGATTTCAAAAATCTCATTCTAGTCATGCAGTGCACCATCTTCTTGATGTTTTAGACAATGTATTCGAGAGCGGCTCTACTCCTTTAACTATTTTTAATGATTTTAAAAAAGCTTTTGATACTGTGGATTTTGAGCTGTTGTTAGATAGGATGTCACATTTAGGGATAAAAGGAAATTGGATTGATTGGTTTCGTTTATATTTGTATGGTAGATCAATGTGTGTAGTAGTGGGGGATATTGTCAGTTCACCTCGTCCTGTACTATGTGGGGTACAGCAAGGTTCTGTGTTAGGTCCACTTTTATATTTAATTTACGTTGACACATTACGGTTCTACATTCCTGATGCCACCATAACATCCTTTGCAGATGAAACAGCGATAACAATTGCTGGAAAGGCTTTGAGTGAGCTTGTTTCAAAAGTAAATAATGTGCTACTTAACCTGCATGTTTTTACTAGTCTTAGTTGTTTCGCAGTGAATGGGAGTAAAACTAATTACATGATAGTTAGTCGTACAGGAGTTATTGATAATGTCTTCGGTTTAGTTAATTTTAATGATACGGAGATTAAGTAGATATTTGATACAAAGTATCTTGGTTTTCAGATTGATAGTAATTTAAATTGGAAAAAATATAGTGGAATTGTATCGGTGAAAGTTGCGCGGGGCTTAGGGCTGATTCGTAGATTTAAACATGTTTTTCCTGTTTCAGTTTTTAAAATTTTATATAATTCACTTATTCATCCTTACATTATACACGGTTGTACTGTGTGGGCTAGTAATTTTGTTGTAAATTTTAAACGGATACAAATTGTGCAGAATAAAGCGCTGTGCCTGGTCGGTGATTTTAAAAAGTGTGAACGTACAATGGATTGTTATCGCCATTTTAATATTTTAAATGTTGAGCAGTTGAGGGATTATCAGACCGGTATTTTCGTGTATCAGTGTTTAGATAAATTAGCACCTAATTATTTTTGTGATGTTTTATCATCGAATTCTGCGTACCATTCTTATGATACAAGGAATTCCGCGGACCTAGTACATGAGAGACGACACACTGCTAGGTCTAGTTTTGTATTTAGGCATGTGGGTGTTTCGGTATGGAACAGTCTTCCGGAAAGCATTAGAAGGGCTGAGAGTGTGTCCTCTTTTAAAAAATAGGTTAAAGAATTTCTTAATGAATAAGGATGGGTGAGGGGGGGGGGCTGTATTCTGTCTTATATCATGTGTAAGTATTGGTTCGCGGTTCGAATGAGGTTTGTTTTTTATTTATTTATATGATGGCATTTATTTTAATTTTTTCCTTTCAATATATATGTAGCAAGTGAGTAAAATAGTGAGTCCTGCCACAAACAAATTCGTATAGATTTTGACGTGGTAGGTCTATTGGATATGATTTTTTTGTGAATATTAAATAAAAATGAATTTCTCTGTAAAAAAAAAATAAAAACGTTCGTAAATAAAATTAAACAACTTTCGAGAAAGCCACTTAACCAAAAACAGTAAAATTAATATACAAATTTCGTTTTAATTATTCATGTACGTTGAGCCTAAATCAAAACCTGTATTAATTCAAAAACGTTCAGAAATTAAATAAAAAACATGTTTTTTTAACTGAAAGTAAGGAGCAACGTTAAAACTTAAAACTAACAGAAATTATTCCGTATATGAAAGGGGTTGTCCCCTCCTCAATACCTCGCTCTTTGAGCTAAAGTTTGAATATTTCTCATAACTCTGTTTTTTAAAACAATAAGAAACTTTAGCGTAAATCGCGAGGCATTGAGGAGGGGACAGCCCCTTTCATATACAGAATAATTTATGTTAGTTTTAAGTTTTAATGTTGCTCCTTACTCTCAGTTAAAAAACTTGTTTTTTTTTTATTTAATTACACGAAAAGACGAATGCAACAGCAAAACAGGCATGTACAGAATAGTTCAAAATCTAATGCCCAGCTATTCCATTACCTAAAAACAAAAAGGAACGTCAATCATTCGAAAACAACAGACACTCCGTTTTGACGACCTAAAAAAGGTTAAGAAAGTAAAATTTTGAAGACTGGCTAATTTTATTACAAGAGTGAAAATCTTAAGATGGTCGGGATGCCTGGTCGAGACCATTATTTTCCGTAGGAACTTGTGCTTCAGACTAACAAACCCTTTTACACTTTACTGGCACATATTGTGCTATAGGTTAAAATTATCCACCCTCCGTAAAAAAAACAACAACAAGCAAACAAACATTTTGAATAATATTACGGACTTTTTGAACCAATATTCATTTAAAAACCAGTCTTTGTAATAACAGCTACCTTTCAAAACCTCAGTTTTCATATTAGAAGCGAATAAAACTTGAAAGCTAGGTCTGATACAACAGCTGAAGGTTCTTCAGGTGAAGGTAGTTTCCTTAGCCTTTCAGATTTGAAATGGACATTTCTCCAAATAAAATTTTAGCTTGTCCATGCACCATAATCGGCAAATTGAATAGGATTGCAACCGTATGTTAGGGTATGCAGGAGGTTCTTCTTAAGTCACTTGGCAGTCTGTGACGGTGCTTTGCTTAATGCAGTAAAATTCCTCTGAAACTGGAACACATACAACCAAAATTTGCCTTGCTGTTTAGAGGTTCTGTTTCACATATATTGTAATTAGTAATTTCCAATATATATTGCGTTTTCTATATATTCATATTAACACAAAGGATAAGAGGCGTTAGGTTCTTTTCTCTTAAAGAGAAAAACACTTAATGACTCACACCCTGATATTTCATACGCGAATCTACAGAAACAGCAAAGGGCAAACAGGAAGACCAGGAAGCGAGACAAAAAAATTTAAAGTCATTCCAATAAAAATGGTTCCAGCCCCCCCCCCCGCAAGAAAACCATACTAATCACTTCGAAACACTTACTTGTAATTTATTGGGTCCTTTGCTGTATTACTCTCACCCATTCTAAAACTATTTGTGTCTACAAGTCACAATTAATACAAATACGGGGGCTTAAACAGATAAAACCAATTAAATGAAATTACAACCAAAATTATACAGCAATAGATAGAGCTAAAATTGACATTGTAACAAATTTATCCCCCCTCCCCTTGTCACAGAATGCCATGCTAGTCCGAGTTTTCAAGTTCGCCAATCAACTTTAAACGCGTGTCACTACTGGCTGATGGCTTACAACCAAGTTACCAATTTCCTTCATATTCCAAAAATGATACTGCACATCTTTGCTAGTAGTGTTATATTAATATATACAAGTGGCCAGGTAGGATATTACTGTGTCAATTAAAGGTAGCGGCCAGGTGGGGCATTACTGTGTTAATCTAAGGAACGGGGCAGGTAGTACATTACTGAATTAATCTAAGAGACAATACAGGTAAAAAAAATCCATGTTACCTTTTATACATGTATTATTAAAAAATCACCACGCCTAAAAAGTCATATCTTTGGTTCTTTTTTTATGTTGTAATTATAATCAACATATCATGAAAATTCGTGCTGTTCACAGTACAATGATTTTGTATTAAATTTCGTGTTTCTGTTAAAAGTCACGACTGTTTTCATGCATTGATGGTTGTTTTCCTGGTATGATTAAACGAACTTGATGATTACAAAATTCTACGCATTATGTTAGGCGTGTTTTTTTATGTTTAACCTTGAACACGGGTATAAAAACTCTGACGACGAGTTATTTTCTCAGTTCAAAATTGGCCTTTGAAATAACACCATGCATTCTAACAAAAGGAATATAGATGAAAGCTTTAAGCAAGAAGTAAGTTATTCATTTATATTCTTAGTGGGTAAAGAAATTAATTCTAATATAATTTATGGAATGGTTTATACACTCCCCTTATAGTTAATGAATTGTTAAATATTTTTGAACCTGGATCTTCAGAGGTCGGTAAAGAGCAATATCAAAACAAAAAAGTGATTTAAATGGTTTGCGAGCTTAGCACATGAGGCAAATCATAATTATTTTTATTCTGGCCCAAAATCACCCCCCACTATCCCCCGACCCTATACCCCCTCCCTCCCTCCTTTACCCCCCCCCTCCAATTTTTTTTAACTTTTTTTCAACTTTTTTTCTTACATCTCTTAGAATGACATGAAACATACTTAAAACATAAAAAATTCACATTTTATATTTTCCAAATTCAAAATGGGAATGATATAGATATGTGTGTCGCGACTGTTACTATTAGAAAAATAATGTTTGTCGTGACCATTTTTTTAAATTTTTTTTTCAACTTTTTTTTACATCTCTAAAACATAAAAAATAGAATGAAATTTTTGATTTAAATTTTAAAACATATTCTTGTGCATACCTATACTCCTATTGATGAGGACTGATGGTTCTCATTCAATATTTTTTCATGAAAAACACTTTTTTTTACATGGTATTTTTTTAAAATTTTTTTTGTTTTTTTCACAGGTCTTAGAATGACAGGAAACATACTTAAAAAATAAAAAAATCACATTTAATATTTTCCAAATTTAAAAAGAGAATGATATAGAAATGTTAGTCGGGGCTTTTACTATTAGAAAAATATTGTTTGTAGTAGCACTTTTTTTACTTCATTTCTTTGAACTTAAGACAAGACAGGCAGGAAATTACTGTATCAATGAAAGAGACAAGACAGGTAGGACATTACTGTATCAATTAAAGAGACAACACAGTTAGGACATTACTGTGTCAATTAAAGAGAGCGGGGCCCTATCCTTTTTGCGCATATATCAATTAAAGGAAGTGGGGCCCTATCTTTTTATTGTATGGAGGTTTTATGTTTATGGATTTGTATTGTTCATTGTAATGGTGTTATATTTAATGTTTTATTGTATGGAAGTCTGATTGTTATTGTAGGGATGGTTTTAATATATGGTTGAATATGTGTGTTACTTTATGATTGATTATACGTATTGTTATATGGTTGGTGTTTTATTTAATGTTTATTTTGTATGGATTATTTATGTTTATGGATGTTAGGATTTTTATTGTTCACCATACAAGCGGGCTATCATTCCATGTTTTATTTGATGTTTTTTTTGTATGGATGATTTATGTTTATGGATTTTTATTATTCACCATACAAGCGGGCTATCATTCCATGTTTTATTTAATGAAGTTTTTTTTGTATGGATGTTTTATGTTTATGGATGTAAGGATTTTTATTGTTCACCACACAAGCGGGCTATCATTCAATTTTTTATTTCATATTTTTTATGGATGTTTTATGTTTATGGATGTATGGATTTTTATTGTTCACCATACAAGCGGGCTATCATTCCATGTTTTATTTAATGATGTTTTTTTGTATGGATGTTTTTTGTTTATGGATGTAAGGATTTTTATTGTTCACCATACAAGCGGGCTATCATTCCATGTTTTATTTAATGATGTTTTTTTGTATGGATGTTTATGTTTATGGATGTTAGGATTTTTATTGTTCACCATACAAGCGGGCTATCATTCAATGTTTTATTTAATGTTTTTTATTTGCATGGATGTTTTATGTTTATGGATGTAGGGATTTTAAACATAAAATATGCATGCGGATGTACCAATCGTACTCCATACTTGCTCATAGACACGACACGGCTTTCTCACTGGTACTCTATGGCGGGTTATCGACACTACCTAGTCTATTGTATGTATTAAATCAGTATTTTTTTTTACGCAGTGGAAGGGTAAACAAATAATTCATATCTTTAAAAAAGTGAAGATGAAGAATTTTAAGAAAGTGTGTTTACGTGATAGTGTTATTGTAGCATTGAATGCTAACAAGGAGAAATGTTTGAACTATAAAACAAGTACAAATTGTAGAACTATCGGAAACGTATGCGTGCGTTGTCATGACAGTAAGGAACTAAATTTCTTTGGAGTACAAAAAAATTCAACTCTTATGAAGGTGGATATGCGAGATTGAGATATCCAGAGATGATTGCACTCAAAGAGAATGCCAAGATAAAAATAATAGTTGATGAAGAGGGGTATCTTCTTGCTAGTACTTATGGTAACATGTTACCCAGTGTTAAACCATATCGTCAGCTTTCGGGTATTAGCATTCAAATGAAAGCAAAGAGGAAAACAAAGGCATACTCTTCTACTAATATCATAAACCATATCTTGTCTACGTGCCGAAACTGTTACCTGTGTAAAAATGATTTTGTAATAGACAGTGAAATTACCGGAAAAATAAAAAGGGCATTGGTGGAAAATATCACTAAGGAATATAAAGATGAATTAATGGAAAAAGCACAAGTGAACATTATTACTAGCATTGAACAAAAAACCCAATGAACCAAATAATACCAAAGACGAAACGCATATTGAACCTGTCGGTGACACACCCATAAAAATTGTGTATGACTCAAAATGGAATAATGATTACTATACTGAGTACGAACTAGGAGAAGACAATAGGTACAATACCAAGAGAACATGGTGAACTATTTTATGGAACAGATTCAAAATGTCCAAAGTTGTTCATTGATATTAATAATGTATAATAATATATTTTGTATTGATATTCTACATGACATTATTTCATTAAAAAATATATTATGTATTACATTGTAATCTGTTCATTATTTTTAGAGTATGCTAGCATATCAAACGTTTAGAATGTCTATTAAAACATTGGAGATGTAAGAAAAGGAATTTGTATATATAATATGTTGGATAGAAAGGTTAACATAGAGAAAATCTAAGTACCAGAATGAATAAACTCATTATCAACACCTCTTGTCGGCTGGGTCAGGATAAAATTGATAAAAATCTAAGTATCAGAGCGAAGAGATTCTTTATCAACATTCATTGCCAGAAATGTCAGTTAACATTATCGAAACCTAAGTGTCAGAGTGAGTAAATTCTCTATCAACATCTATTATCAGATACATGGGATAACATTGACAAAATCTAAGTATCAGAGTGAATAAATTTTTTCTATCAGCATCCTTATCGAACACAACAGATAAAACTGAGAAAATCTAAGCATCAGAAATAAAAAATTCTTTATCAATTTAATTTGACAGATAGGTTTGGTAGTATCAGAATAAATAAATTCTTTATCCTTTTACTTTGTCAGATATGATTGATAAAATTGAGAAAATCTAAGCATCAGTGTGAATAAATTCTTTTTTAATGTCTTTTGACAGATACGTTTGATAACACTGATCAAATCTAAGTCTCATAGTGAATGAATTATATATCAACTTCTTTTGTCGGATACATTAGATAACATTCACAAAATCTAAGCATCAGAGTGAATAAATTCTTTATCGACATCCTTTGTCAGATATGCTTGATTAATATAGAAAATCTAAGTATCAGTGTGAATAAATTCCTTATCAATATCTTTTTGAATAACACGTTTGATAGCACTGACAAAATTTAAGTATCAAATTGAACAAATTCTTTATTAACATTTTTTATCGATATCATTTGTCGGATACGTCGGATAACATTGACAAAATCTATGTTTTAGAATGAATAAATTCTTTATCATCATCCGTTGTCGGATATTTCCTTATGAAAAAATTGTAAGTAACAACCTCTATCTTGAATTCACCTCTTGAATACACATTATAGACATTTCATGCAAGAAATTATGAAAAAATTGTATGTAAGTAACAAACTCTTTTTAAATTCACCTCTTGAATACACAATACAGAAAATTCATTCAAGAAACTATAAAAAAAAATTGTAAGTAAGTAAGTAAGTAACAAACTCCTACTTGAATTCGCCTCTTGTATACACAATACGGAAATTTCATTCAAGAAATAATGGAAAAATTGTAAGTAAGTAAAAAACTCTTTCTTGAATTCACCTCACGGATAAACAATACAGAAATTTCATTCACTAAATTATGAAAAAATTGTAAGTAAGTAACAAACTCTTCCTTAAATTCACCTCTTGGATACACGATAAAAAATTACGTTAAAGAAATCCTGAAAACATTGTAAGTAAGTAACTATCTCCTTCTTGAATTCACCTCTTGGATACACATTGTAGAAATTTCATTCAAGGAATTATGAAAAAATTGTAAGTAAGTAACAAACTCTTTCTTGAATTCACCTCTCGAATACACAATGCAAAAAATTTAATTTGCGAAATTATGAATAAATTCTAAGTAAGTAACAAACTCTTCCTTGAATTCGCCTTTTGGATACACAATAAAAAATTACGTTAAAGAAATTCTGAAAACATTGTAAGTAAGTAACTATCTCCTTCTTGAATTCACCTATTGGATATACATTACAGAAATTTCATTCAAGGAATTATGAAAAAATTGTAAATAAGTAACAAACTCCTTCTTGAATTCACCTCTTGGATACACAATACAGACATCTAATTCAATAAATTATGCAAACATTGTAAGCAGGTAACAAACTCTTTCTTGAATTCACCTCTTGGATACACAACACATGAATTTCATTCATGTTATTATGAAAAAATTGTAAGTAAGTAACAAACTCTTTCTTGAATTCGCCTCATGGATAAACAATACAAAAATTTCATTCAAGAAATTATGAAAAAATTGTAAGTAAGTAACAAACTCTTCCTTGAATTCACCTCTTGGATACACAAAAAAAAAATTACGTTAAAGAAATCCTGAAACATTGTAAGTAAGTAACTAACTCCTTCTTGAATTCAACTCTTGGATACACATTACAGAAATTTCATTCAAGAAATTATGAAAAAATTGTAAGTAAGTAAAAAACTCCTTCTTGAATTCACCTCTTGGATACACAATACAGACATCTAATTCAATAAATTATGCAAACATTGTAAGCAGGTAACAAACTCTTTCTTGAATTCACCTCTTGGATACACAACACATGAATATCATTCATGTTATTATGAAAAAATTGTAAGTAAGTAACAAACTCCTTCTTGAATTTGCCTCATGGATACACAATACAAAAATTTCATTCAAGAAATTATGAAAAAATATAAGTAAGTAACAAACTCTTTCTTGAATTCTCCTCTTGGATCACAATCCAGAAATTAAATTCACGAAATTATGAAAACATTGTGAGTAAGTAACAAACTCTTTCTTGAATTCACCTCTTGAATACACATTACAGAAATAGTACAGAAATTTCATTCAAGAAATTATGAAAAAATTGTAAGTAAGTAACAAACTCCTTCTTGAATTCACCTCTTGGATACACATTATAGACATTTGATTGAAGAAATTATGAAAAAATTGTAAGTAAGTAACACACTCTTTCTTGAATTCACCTCTAGGATACACATTATAGACATTTCATTCAAGAAATTGTGAAAAAAATTGCAAGTAAATAACAAACTCTTTCTTGAATTCACCTCTTGGATACACAATACCGACCTCTCATTCAAGAAATTATGAAAAAATTTCATAAAGGTTCACTTAGAGCGGCGCACCACTCTAAGTGAACCTAAATTAACCTAACTTTTTGCATGTCTCTCTCACTATGACTGTTTGTCTGAGCGGTTGTGCTGCCATCTATAACTAGTCTAACCTACATTCAACGGAACGGTGCATAAAGTCAAAATGAATAGAACTTGGATTTTATGAAGCGGGTGTGCTACCATCTATAACCACTCTAAACTGAATTCAACAGACAATTTTTTCATAATTTCTTGAATAAAATTTCTGTATTGTGTATCCAAGAGGCAAATTCAAGAAAGGGATTGTTACTTACTTACTAACAATTTTTTTCATAGTTTCTTGAATGAAATTTCTGTATTGTCTATTCAAGAGGTGAATTCAAAAAGAGTTTGTTACTTAATTATAATTTTTTCATAATTCTTTAAATGAAATTTCTGTATTGTGTATCCAAGAGGTGAATTCAAGAAAGATTTTGCTACTTACTTACAATTTTTTCATGATTTCATGATTGAAATTTCTGTATTGTGTATCCATGAGGCGAGTTCAAGAAAGAGTTTGTTACTTACTTACTTACACTTTTTTTTCATAGTTTCGTGATTGAAATTTCTGTATTTCGCATTCAAGAGGAGAATTCAAAAAGAGTTTGTTACTTAATTACAATTTTTTCATAGTTTCATGAATGAAATTTCTGTATTGTGCATCCAAGAGATGAAATCAAGAAAGAGTTTGTTACTTACTTACAATTTTTTCATAATTTCGTGAATGAAATTTCTGTATTGTGTATCCAAGAGGTGAATTCAAGAAAGAATTTTTTACCTACTTAAAATTTTTTCATAATTTCTTGAATGCGATGTCGGTATTATGTATCCAAGAGGTGAATTCAAGAAAGAGTTCGTTACTTACTTACAATCTTTTCATAATTTCTTGAATGAAATGTCTATAGTGTGTATCCAAGAGGTGAATTCAACAAAGAGTTTGTTATTTATTTACAATTTTGTCATAATTTCTTGAATGAAATGTCTATAATGTGTATCCTAGAGTTGAATTCAAGAAGGAGTTTGTTACTTACTTACAATGTTTTCACAATTTCGTGAATTTAATTTCTGAATATTTTATCCAAGAGGCGAATTCAAGAAAGAGTTGGTTACTTACGTAAAAGTTTTTCCTAATTTCTTGAATGAAATTTCTGAGTTGTGTATCCAAGAGGCGAATTCAAGAAGGAGTGTGTTACGTACATACAATTTTTTCATAATTTTATGAATTATATTTCTTTATCGTGTATCCAACAGGTGAATTCAAGGATGATTTTGTAACCTACTTTCAATTTTTTCATAATTCCATGATTGAAATTTCTGTACTTTGTATCCAAGAGGTGAGTTCAAGAAAGAGTTTGTTACTTACTTACTTACACTTTTTTTCATTGTTTCTTGATTGAAATTTCTGTATTTCGTATTCAAGAGGAGAATTCAAAAAGAGTTTGTTACTTAATTACAATTTTTTCATAGTTTCATGAATGAAATTTCTGTATTGTGCATCCAAGAGATGAAATCAAGAAAGAGTTTGTTACTTACTTACAATTTTTTCATAATTTCGTGAATGAAATTTCTGTATTGTGTATCCAATAGGTGAATTCAAGAAAGAGTTTGTTACCTACTTAAAATTTTTTCAAATTTCTTGAATGAGATGTCGGTATTTTGCATCCTTGAGGCTAATTCAATAAAGTTTGCAATTTATTTACAATTTTTTCATAGTTTCTTGAATGAAATGTTTGTAATGTATATCCTATAGTTGAAATCAAGAAGGAGATTGTTTCTTATTTACAGTTTTTTTACAATTTCGTGAATTTAATTTCTGAATATTGTATCCAAGAGGCGAATTCAAGAAAGAGTTGGTTACTTACTTAAAAGTTTTTCCTAATTTCTTGAATGAAATTTCTGTGTTGTGTATCCATGAGGCGAATTCAAGAAGGAGTTTGTTACTTACTTACAATTTTTTCATAATCTCATGAATGAAATTTCTGTATTGTGTATCCAAGAGGTGAATTCAAGAAAGAATTTGTTACCTACTTAAAATTTTTGATAATTTCTTGAATGCAATGTCGGTATTATGTATCCTTGAGGCGACTTCAAGAAAGAGTTCGCTATTTACTTACAATTTTTCCATAATTTCTTGAATGAAATGTCTATAGTGTATATAATATATGTGAAATCAACAAAGAGTTTGTTACTTACTTACAATTTTTTCATAAATTCATGAATTTAATTTCTGAATATTGTATCCAAGAGGCGAATTCAAGAAAGAGTTGGTTACTTACGTAAAATTTTTTCCTAATTTCTTGAATAAAATTTCTGTGATGAGTATCCAAGAGGCGAATTCATGAAGGAGTTTGTTACTTACTTACAATTTTTTCATAATTTCATGAATGAAATTTCTGTATTGTGTATCCAAGAGGTGAATTCAAGAAAGAGTTTGTTACCTACTTAAATTTTTCATAGTTTCTAGAATGAGATTTCTGTATTGTGTATCCATGAGGTGAATTCAAGAAAGAGTTTTTTACTTACTTAAAAATTTCTCATAATTTAAGGAATGAAAATTCTGCATTGTGTATCGAAGAGTTAAATTCATGAAAGAGTTTGTTACTTACTTACAATGTTTTCATAATTTCTTGAACGTAATTTTTTTATTGTGTATCCAAGAGGCGAATTCAATGAAGAGTTTGTTACTTACTTACAATTTTTTCATTATTTCTTGAATGAAATTTCCGTATTGTGTATCCAAGAGGCGAATTCAAGAAGGAGTTTGTTACTTACTTAGTTACTTACAATTTTTTATAGTTTCTTGAACGAAATTTATGTATTGTGTATTCAAGAGGTGAATTCAAAAAGAGTTTGTTACTTACTTAAAAAAAATTTCATAATTTCATAAATGAGATATCTGGATTGTGTATCCAAGAGGTGAATTCAAGAAAGAGTTTGTTACTTACTTACAATTTTTTCGTAATTTCTTGAATGAAATGTCTATAATGTGTGTCAAAGAGGTGAATTCAAGAAAGAATTTGTTACTTACAATTTTTTTCATAATGACATATCCGACAACGGATTATGATAAAAAATTTATCCATTCTAAAACATAGATTTTGTCAATGTTATCCGACGTATCCGAAAAATGATATCGATAAAAGATGTTAATAAAGGATTTGTTCAATTTGATGCTTAAATTTTGTCAGTGTTATCAAACTTATTTGTCAAAAAGATATTGATAAGGAATTTATTAACTCTGATACTCAGACTTTCTCTATTTTATCAAGCAGATCTGACAAAGGATGTCGATAAAGATTTATTCACACTGAAACTTAGATTTTGTGAATGTTATCTAATGTATCCGACAAAAGAAGTTGATATATAATTCATTCACTATGATACTATTTAATCAGTGTTATCAAACGTACCTGTCAAAAGACATTGATAAAGAATTTATTCACTCTGATGCTTAGATTTCTCAATTTTATCAATCATATCTGACAAAATAAAAGGATAAAGAATTTATTTACTCTGATACTACTAAACGTATCTTACAAATTAAATTGATAAAGAATTTTGTTATTCTAATGCTTAGATTTTCTCAATTTTATCTGTTTTGTCCGATAAAGATGCTGATATAAAAAGTTTATTCACTATGATACTTAGATTTTGTCAATGCTGTCCCATGTATCTGATAATAGATGTTGATAGAGAATTTACTCACTCTGACACTTAGGTTTCGATAATGTTAACTGACATTTCCGGCAATGAACGTTGATAAGGAATCTATTCGCTCTGATACTTAGATTTTTATCAATTTTATCCTGACCTAACTGACAAAAGGTGTTGATAATGAATTTATTCATTCTGATACTTAAATTTTCTCCATGTTAACCTATCTATCCGACATATGATGTATGCAAATTCCTTTTCTTAAATCTCCAATGTTTTAATAGACATTCTAAACGTTTGATATGCTTGCATACTCTAAAAATAATGAACAGATAACAATGTAATGCATAATATATTTTTTAATGAAATAATGTGATTTAGAATATCAATACAAAAATATATTATTGTACATTATTAATATCAATGAACAACTTTGGAGATTTTGAATCTGTTCCATAAAATAGTTCACCATGTTCACTCTTGGTATTGTACCTATTGTCTTCTCCTAGTTCGTAATCAGTAGAATAATCATTATTCCATTTTGAGTCATACACAATTTTTATGGGTGTGTCACCGACAGGTTCAATATGCGTTTCGTCTTTGGTATTATTTGGTTCATTGAGTGTTTGATCGATACTAGTAATAATGTTCACTTGTGCTGTTTTTCATTGATTCATCTTTATATTCCTTAGTGATATTTTCCACCAATGCCCTTTTTATTTTTCCAGTAATTTCACTGTCTGTTACAACATTATTTTTACACAGGTAACAGTTTCGGCACGTAGACAAGATATGGTTTATGATATTAGTTGAAGAGTTTTACGTCTTTTGATAGTTATGATGGGAGATCAGGACATTGCCCAGACTTTAGGGGAAATAAAAAAAACAGTCTCAAATATTCCACATCTGACGAAAAGCATTCAAAAGGCACAATCAATTTTGGCAGGGATAGAATCAAAATTGCAGGACTTTGCCATAAATCAAGTAAAGACATCCCAAGAAATAGCAGAAATTAAAAGTGAATTTAAGGAGTCATGTAAGAGAAAATTTCGATTGGAAACGGAACTGAAACAAACCAATCTTATGTTTTATGGTATGCCGCATCCAAATAATCCGAACTCTAAACTAAGTGAGGACATTATAGTATGTATTAAAAATTCTGTGCCCAACCTTTCACTATCAAAAAATGAAATACGAGATGTTCTTCGACTGAGAGGACCCTCGAACCCCCCCTATCCTTGTTAAATTCACGACCAAAATGACTCGTGATGCTGTCCTACGTAATGCTAAACTGTTTAAAAGAAATAGGATTTCAGTCACCCAGGACTATACACCAGAAAAACGGGAGGCCCGAAAAACATTAAGACCCCTGATAATCCAAGCTATAAGTGAAAACAGAGCATCGAAATTACGTGGTACAAAAATTTACATAGACAACCAGATTTTTTCTTATGATTTTGATAATAAAAAGGTCGTGGAGGCTGCAGAATCGGCAAATGGTCAGCAACCGACCGGAGTTGATAGTTCAAAAAGGGATTCTATTCCTCGTCGGGCCTACATACGATCCCTTTCAAGTGATAGAGACTCTTGTTCGGACATAGAAAGTAGTAACGCTAGCGATAGTAATGCAACTGTCTACGAAAAGCCAATGACTACTGCGGATCCTGCCACACCAAGCGGAAGCCGGCTAAACGAAGGGTCAGTAAAAGGGAAAAGAACTTTAGATCCTATTATAAGCCCCAATGATGACCACAAACAAGGGAAAAGAAGTGTAAGAACGAACAGTGGCTCAAAAATGGACAAAAAACTGAAAAACCGGTGGTCACAGATGCCTCACGAAAAGCATCCATTCGTGTTTACTGGATAGGATACAAGCCATATACAAAAACTGTCCTTAGTCACATGGAATATACAAGGTTTAAGAAACAAGAGAGAGTTATGTTTAAATAATTCATTTTTGACAGCAATGGTGACGTGTTTTGTGAGACATGGTTGTTGCCAGAGGAAGATGTTATAGTGCGTGGATACGAAGTTTTTCGAGTGGACAGCAATAGATAGAGCAATAGAATACAGCAATAGATAGAGCTAAAATTGACATTGTAACAAATATATCCCCCTCCCTTGTCACAGAATGCCATGCTAGTCCGAGTTTTCAAGGCTGGAACCATTTTTATTGGAATGACTTTAAATTTTTTTGTCTCGCTTCCTGGTCTTCCTGTTTGCCCTTTGCTGTTTCTGTAGATTCGCGTATCAAATATCAGGGTGTGAGTCATTAAGTGTTTTTCTCTTTAAGAGAAAAGAACCTAACGCCTCTTATCCTTTGTATTAATATGAATATATAGAAAACGCAATATATATTGGAAATTACTAATTACAATATATGTGAAACAGAACCTCTAAACAGCAAGGCAAATTTTGGTTGTATGTGTTCCAGTTTCAGAGGAATTTTACTGCATTAAGCAAAGCACCGTCACAGACTGCCAAGTGACTTAAGAAGAACTCTCCTGCATACCCTAACATAGGGTTGCAATCCTATTAAAATTGCCGATTATGGTGCATGGACAAGCTAAAATTTTATTTGGAGAAATGTCCATTTCAAATCTGAAAGGCTAAGGAAACTACCTTCACCTGAAGAACCTTCAGCTGTTGTATCAGACCTAGCTTTTAAGTTTTTTTCGCTTCTAATATGAAAACTGAGGTTTTGAAAGGTAGCTGTTATTACAAAGACTGGTTTTTAAATGAATATTGGTTCAAAAAGTCCGTAATATTATTCAAAATACTTGTTTGCTTGTTGTTCTTTTTTTTAGGGAGGGTGGATAATTTTAACCTATAGCACAATATGTGCCAGTAAAGTGTAAAAGGGTTTGTTAGTCTGAAGCAAAAGTTCCTACGGAAAATAATGGTCTCGATCAGGCATCCCGACCATCTTAAGATTTTCGCTCTTGTAATATAATTAGCCAGTCTTCAAAATTTTACTTTCTTAACCTTTTTTAGGTCGTCAAAACGGAGTGTCTGTTGTTTTCGAATGATTGACGTTCCTTTTTGTTTTTAGGTAATGGAATAGCTGGGCATTAGATTTTGAACTATTCTGTACATGCCTGTTTTGCTGTTGCATTCGTCTTTTCGTGTAATTAAATAAAAAAAACAAGTTTTTTTTAACTGAGAGTAAGGAGCAACATTAAAACTTAAAACTAACATAAATTATTCTGTATATGAAAGGGGCTGTCCCCTCCTCAATGCCTCGCTATTTACGCTAAAGTTTCTTATTGTTTTAAGAAACAGACTTATGAGAAATATTCAAACTTTAGCTCAAAGAGCGAGGTATTGAGAAGGGGACAACCCCTTTCATATACGGAATAATTTCTGTTAGTTTTAAGTTTTAACGTTGCTCCTTACTTTCAGTTAAAAAACATGTTTTCTTATCTAGTTTCTGAACGTTTTTGAATTAATGCAGGTTTTGATTTTGGCTCAACGTACATGAATAATTAAAACGAAATTTGTATATTAATTTTACTGTTTTTTGGTTAAATGGCTTACTCGAAAGTTGTTTAATTTTATTTACGAACGTTTTTATTTTTTTTTTACAGAGAAATTCATTTTTATTTAAGACCAATATTCACAAAAAAATCATATCAAATAGACCTACCACGTCAAAATCTTTACGAATTTGTTTGTGGCAGGACTCACTATTTTACTCACTTACTACATATATATTGAAAGAAAAAAATTAAAATAAATGCCATCATATAAATAAATAAGAAATAAACCTCATGGAAACCGCGAACCAATACTTACACAAGATAGAAGACAGAATACAGCCCCTCCCCCTCCCCTCACCCATCCTTATTCATTAAGGAATTCTTTAACCTATTTTTAAAAGAGGACACACTCTCAGCCCTTCTAATGCTTTCCGGAAGACTGTTCCATACCGAAACACCCACATGCCTAAATACAAAACTAGACCTAGCAGTGTGTCGTCTCTCATGTACTAGGTCCGCGGAATTCCTTGTATCATAAGAATGGTACGCAGAATTCGATGATAAAACATCACAAAAATAATTAGGTGCTAATTTTTTTAAACACGGTTACACGAAAAAAAACTGGTCTGATAACCACTCAACTGCCCAACCTTTAAAACATTAGAATGGCGATAACAATCCATTTTACGTTCACAACTTTCAAAATCACCGATCATGCGCAGCGCTTTATTCTGCACAATTTGTATCCGTTTGAAATTTACAACAAAATTACTAGCCCACACAGTACAACCGTGTATAATGTAAGGATGAATAAGTGAATTATATAAAATTTTCAAAACTGAAACAGGAAAAACATGTTTAAATCTACGAATCAGCCCTAAGCCCCGCACAACTTTCACCGATACAATTCCACTATGTTTTTTCCAATTTAAATTACTATCAATCTGAAAACCAAGATACTTTCTATCAAATATCTACTTAATCTCCGTATCATTAAAATTAACTAAACCGGAAACATTATCAATAACTCCTGTACGACTAACTATCATGTAATTAGTTTTACTCGCTTTCACTGCTAAACAACTAAGACTAGTAAAAACATGCAGGTTAAGTAGCACATTATTTACTTTTGAAACAAGCTCACTCAAAACCTTTCCAGCAACCGTTATCGCTGTTTCATCTGCAAAGGATGTTATGGTGGCATCAGGAATGTAGAACCGTAATGTGTCAACTTAAATTAAATATAAAAGTGGACCTAACACAGAACCTTGCTGTACTCCACATTGCTTGCAAACTGACAATATCCCCCACTACTACACGCATTGATCTACCGTACAAATATAAACGAAACCAATCAATCCAATTTCCTTTTTTCCCTAAATGTGACATCCTATCTAACAACAGCTCAAAATCCACAGTATCAAAAGCTTTTTTAAAATCATTAAAAATAGTTAAAGGAGTAGAGCCGCTCTCGAATATATTGTCTAAAACATCAAGAAGATGGTGCACTGCATGACTAGAATGAGATTTTTGAAATCCAAATTGCGTGTCACATAAAAGCCCAAGAAAATTAAGGTAAGAATGTAGTTTCTTATGAACAACCTTTTCAAATATTTTTGAGAACAGTTGCAGAATTGATATAGGTCTCCAGTTTGACATTTCTCTTTTGTCACCACCTTTATGTAAAGGTATAATTTTTGCTTGTTTTAAAGCATAACTGACCTTTTTCCAGAGATAGGTTCACCAAGTATAGAAGACAAGGCAAAAGGTAAGCGGCGACAGCCTTAAATGCCTTAAGGCTAAGACCGTCAATTCCTGCTCAATTCGATTTTATTGTTTCCAGTACGTTCTCGAGATCAGACTGAGTGCACTTTACGAATTTCATGGAACGACCTTCCCCACGGTCATCAATAAACAGCTCATTTTTATACCCATGGTCAGCAACATCATTTTTAACATCAATTCCAACATTTGAAAAATATTTACAAAACTCATCACTAACATCCTTCTTACCTTTAACTTGTTTTTCACCGACTAAAAGTTCATCCACTGGGTCTATAGTATTATTACCACGTAGTGCCTCATTTATCACTTGCCAAGTTCCCTTAACATCACCGTTTTTATCACGAAATTTCTCTGAAGAATAAAGTTTCATTGATGACCTTCTGAGGGAATTCACATTGTTCCGAATTTTCCTAAATGTTTCAAGGTTTTGTTGCGTTGGAGAATCAAGGTACAACCGATAAAGTCTGTTCCGTTCACTATTTTTTTCCAAAATTTTATTCTTCGCCCACGGTTTCTTTGGGATATTTTTCTTTTTACGAACAACCTTCATAGGGCAACGCTTACCATAAATAGTTGACAGTATTTTTAAAAAAGTGTCGAACACCACCGATATGTTTTCCATTTTCGTTCATAATTTCCTCCCAAGAAACTATACTTATCTCTTCTTGAAACTGTTAAAGATTTTCCAGTGTCCCGAATTACGCACGCAAAAGGAAGATGGTCAGAACCTGTAGATATGATCACGTCGCAATAACTTTTCGGTGTAAGATTTGCCGATAAATGAATATTACCAATAAGGATAGCCGACGGACTAGTAATCCGTGTCGGTATTTCTGCTACCGGAAAAAAACTGTGAGACAACATAGGATTAAAAAAAATCAAGGTTAGAACTACTTAAATTAAGAAGATTAAAATTAAAATCATCAACAAAAACCCGATCCAATTTAGTCGCCGCTGTATCGGAAATAAACTGATCAAAAATCTTGAAGAAAAATCTCCAGATTAGCACTAGGTGGCCGGTATACCAAACAAACTAACAACTTTTTCTTCCCTGGAACTTCCATCTCAATAGAAAAAGTTTCAATCTTACCATCAATCCAACAATTTAAATTCTTCTTTGCTGTGTATCTTATTTGATCCTTAATTGTAAATGCAAGTCCACCCCGCATCATAGAATTTCTTGATTTTGAAACGAGCTGGTACCCTGGGAAAGTATATGACGGTATAAAGCTATCCTGTATAAGAAAAGATTCGCATATACCCGACATATCAATTTTACAACAACATGAAGTAAGAAGGTGCGACACTTCAGAAAATTTCGACGTGATGTGACAGTTCCACTGACCAATACATAAATCCATATTTGTCACATTAATTACATTGCTATTCATAATATCAACATATCTACTATCAGTGATGCCAGGTGCCTGACTTAAGAATGCGCAGAAAGGAAAGCGAAAATGCGCCATCGGTGCATTTTTGTGGTTTTGTGGTCGAAATTTTCTGTTCTCAGTCTCTGGGTTGACGCGAAAGATATTTTACTTAGTTCTCTGGTATGTCAGAGAATTAAATAAAAAAGGTAATTAAAGATGATCTAACAAAAAAAAATACTTGCCAATATATAAGGTGGTATTTTACATTACTTTTTGGCTAATATGCTGAATCATATTATCAAGAACAGAAATTGTGATTAAAGAACAAGAAAAAGAAAAAGGTACTCAGTATACTGGTCTTGCAATATAAATAAGTTATACAAAAACGTAAAAGTTAAAGGCGCATTTGATAAAGATAACTAATAGATAGGATTATTATCAAACTTAGTTATGATAACAAAATGTTTCGTAGCTGTCAAAATATAAATTAGAACGACAAGAACGACAAAGTTAAAGATAAGATATTAGACCGGCCGTTATTAATGCAACTATCTATAAAATTGCAGGCTAAGGACAGCGTTCTGAGATTTTGTCATGAAACAGAAACCAAAGACATATAAATATGAGACAAAATTGTACTTGGCAAGGTTCTTCAACAGTTCCTATTGTTATTTTATTGGTGTTTTCCTTTTAATGAATTTCGAGTTAGTTTTATACATTTTTAATCCTAAATTGGATTTTTCTTTGACTAGTATTCCAGATTATTCTCAAAATTAGACAGCAAACCCTCCTTCTATATCGCCCAAAATTTCCTCGAGAGTTTGTCATTGGATGGTTTTTTGATGTCATATATGTCAATGGTAAATCTATTCAGCATAGCGGGTGTAGGATCAAAGTCCCTGCAGCACTTTCCCTGGCAATTTAGCCTAAGTCGGATGATCACAGTAGAGTTAAGCATTTTAAGGTGCATCCTATTTCGAATTTTGTACTTGACAAGATTTATGACAGAAAACACTCTCTCGACGAAGGGGTTGCTGATGGGTAAGCTTAAGACAGAAAGAGCTACTTGAGCTATGTCGAACAAAGGTCAGTTTTTCCTCTTCTCTGTATTTTTTTTTCGAAATTTGACCACCTTCCCATTTGGTTTTTCACGCTAAAGATAATGCACGCTTTAATATTTGAAATTTAGGTCGTCATGGAGCCTGGAATGCGATATGAGAATCGCTACGGGGTTCTGAAAATTCTACCTGTCTTTATAGAGAGATTTCTGAATCTGTCAGTAGAAGTTGTCAGTAAACACTAGACTCTGAAATTTTAATTTTTGTCATTGTTATTGTGACATGCGCAAAATCGGCGCCATGCGCCAATTTGAAAAATTCAATGCGCAATCAACTCAAAAAAGCGCTGGGAGTGGCGAGAGTTCTCGTGAAACTTATTATATTCATATTGTTATAAACAGATTAGATGATATAGCTGTTTTATTGTTTTTCCACTAGTTTTTGCCAAATAAATTATTTGAAAGAGTTAGTGTCTGAATCACTATTAGTTGTGTTCATCATATAGGTTCATCAATAGCGACGATCTATGTCCGTGGCATTCTCATCATCATTTTCGGAGAAAAGAAAGTTTCAAGCACCTGAATGCACTGTAATAATCCAGATAGTCCATTTTATGGAAAACTGGATGAAAAACTCAATGTAGACGAGTATTCTGTCCCCTTTTTCCCGTTTTCTCAAAAGAAAAAAAAAATGAAGGTTTTTCCTCTTTTCTTTTTCCGTTCCTTTTTCACGCTATGAACAAAGACTGCTCAGAAAAAAAGAGAAGAAAGTACTCTGAGGGACGAGATTCCATTTTATACAGTAAGCACCATTTGTATTTTAGCGGGTTTGTAGGAAGGGGACTGGAAAATTGACAAGAGTGGAAGTGCTGCGCAAATGGCGCAAATGCGCACCACCTAGCAACTATGTCTACTATGCCTCATCGGCCAAACATTAACTTCAGCGGTATCATTTGCCACGTGAGATAACAATACGTCATCAATACGAAATGGATTATTTTCAAGCGACTTCAAAAGTTGAAATGCGAAGGGTTAATACACGAAGCGATTAACATTATTTATTATGTCCTATAGAGTGTTTTTATTAAGTGAAAAACAATGGACCTTGTATTTACAATAAAATTCAATATTTTCTTCATTTCTACAGCTCTTTGTGACTTTCTTATTTAGTCAGGGGAATTTTATTATCGCCCTAGTTTTAAATTTCCATTTATAAGGTCATGGGCACCCATAGACTGAATTTTAGGGGGTTTTTACCTGATCTAATCGGCATTTACAGTACTATATAATCGAAGTGTCAAGACAAAATATCAGAAGCAGCACGATAGTACTTCCTAAGTAAAGAGCGATGTTAACACAATATATTGTTTTTTTTAGACCAGGGCACTTCTTATAGAAAGGAATATGATAAGAACTTCAAAAGAGCTCATAGAGGGAGACCAGCTCACTCTCCCCCACGTAAATCACTTCCCCAAACACATCCAATCAAAATATTGAAATAGCCATTTTGTTCAGTGCAAGTTTAAGTTCCGGAAATTATGAATTTGAGAATGAACCCCCCCCCCCTCCACAACCCTCAGAGCAAAGGTTGTCAGTTATGGCCTGTGGGGATTTAAGTTTTTTTTATAGAAATAGTTGTTGTATAAACCTAAAAGGGGGCTCAATGGATTGGTAATCAGAAGTTCTGCTGACCTTTTTAACCGTCAAAAGAGATTGGAGGTCATCTAGCCCCCCCCCCCTCAATTACCAATCATTTCTCTAAACACATTCAATCATAATTTTTGAGATACCGTTTCTCTTCAGTGCAGTTGAAAGGTCTAGAAATTGTGTCTTTGAGGATAACTCCCCCCCCACATATAGCCCTCAGATCAAGGGTTTTTAGTTACGCCCTGGGAGCATATAAGGTTCTTATAGAAATGGTGGTCGTATAAACTTCAAAGAGGGCTCTTTGGATTTGTAATCAAAACTTATAATGCTCCTTTTAAGAGTTAAAGTGATCAGAACGCTTATAGCCCCCCCCCCATACACACATCATATTTTCCAGAAACACATCTGATAGAAATTTTAAATTGGCCATTTGTTGTCGTATAACCCTCAAAAAGGGCTCAGTCGTTTGGTGATTGAAAGGGCTAGTGCCTTCTTTAATAGTCAAAAGTGATTGGAGGGCACCCCCTCTCCACGCCCATCATTTTTCCAGACACTCCAGTAAAAATTTTGAGATAGTCATTTTGTTTGACGTAGTTCACAAGTCAAGAAATTATGTCTTTGAGGATGAGAACACCCTCACAGTCCTCAGAGCAAGGGTTGTAAGGTATGCCCCGAGGGTGGTCGTGTAAACTTCGGAGGGGGCTCATTGGATTGGAAATCAGAAGTTGAAGAGCCTTTTTTTTAAGAGTCAAAATTATGAAAGGGCAGCTATATCCCCCCCCCTAACGCCATATTTCTTTTGAAATTTCTTTCCGATTCATCATGTATTGAGGCAGAAATAGATTTTGCTTTAACATATACTTTTTCACAAGATATCCCTATGTTTGAGACGAAAAGATCAATTCGAAAGCTTCCAAGTCTTCTTCGAATAACAGGTAATAATGCTTCATTTTTTTTTCCAAAAGGTCTGACAATATTTGAGAGGAAAAATGTAAGTCAAAAACTTCCAAGTCTTCTTAGAAACAGAGGTAATACTGGAGGCATCTTGGTAGACCTAGACTCTTCATATAGCAATATATTTTGGTAAAATCTCTGTCATTACTATCTAGGCATATTTTTGAAAAATAATCTCGGATTTTCTCGGGACATTCGTCTTTTAATGTTTTGCATCTTTCAAGAGAACGATCAGGTCGGCACATATTGCAGATAGAAAGTGACAACGCATGCAATTCATTGGATTCACGTTTTACGTTAAGCTCAATTTGCTGTTTAAGCCAATTTGCAAGCAAGATCGGATAGTCGGGATCGTCCTGATGTTGTTCCATAATAGTCTTACCTTTATTTAATTTGTCTTTTACTCTATTGATCAACTCTGTTGGATTTTCTTCTTTTAAGGAAAGTGATTTTACAAGGTCAAAATTATCAGATTTCATTGCAGTAACTAAAGGATCTTCATCCGAATTATATTCTACACCAAAATAGTAAAATAACGTGCTAATATCTAATATGGCATCCTAGTAGGTAAGTCCCTCCCACAAACCTGTTTTTCATCGATAAGAATGAAGGTTCTTCCTAAATCCACAGTTTAGATTTGCCCCTCTCTTCAGAAGAAACTTTACTTTAGTCAATTTATTAGCAGTAATAGCTGCAATCAAAGGTGTCTCTTCATAACAATCTATTGTATCTAACTCAGCACCGTATGAGATAAGTAACTGACATATATCAACCCTTCCTAAAGCAGCAGCTGTTTTTAAAGGTGTCGGGTCTTTAGTAAGCCCGTGGAATCCTATTTAAGGTCCCTTATAGGAGTAGTTAGGATTTGTTACAGCCTTCAAAATGCATTCTAAAATATCCACTCTTCCTACCTTAACAGCTTGGGATAAATAACACGCATAGTTTGGATTTGCGCCCTTTTTAAAAGAAATTTTGCTAGATTCAAATTTTCAGCACATATAGCTGTACTTAAAGGGGTGTTACCAATTTCGTTCAAGGGATCTAACTCAGCACGGTGGGAAATTAGTAACTGACACAAATCAGCTCTTCCTTTACAAATAGCAGTGTGTAAAGGTGTTTCCCTTATCAATGGTCTCTTGCAGTCACTTTCAAGTTGTTCTTTACGAAAAAAAAAGCTAGGATTTGCTCCAGCTTTCAGAAAATATTCCACAACGTAAGCTCTTCCTTTGGCAACAGCATGGTATAAACAATCCCCAAAATTTGGATTTGCCCCTTCTTTTAATAGAACTTTTGTTATTTCCAAATCATTAGCTTTTATAGTTGTAACTAAAGGTGTCTCATCAAATGCACTTATTATATCTAACTCAGCACCGTATAAGATAGGCAACTGACAAAGATCCGCTCTTGCTTACAAAATTGCATGATGTAAAGGTGTTTGACTACTTAAAAATTTTTTTTGAAATTTTCAAACGGTCCGTAAGAATGGCAGCTAGGATTTGCACCAACTTTCAGGATATATTCAACGACATCAACTCTTCCTTCCCCAACAGCATGGTGTAAAGACCTCATTCGATTGGAAATTCAGAGGGCTAGTGCTTTTTTTTTATGGCCAAAAATGATTGGAGGGGAACTAACCCCCCTCTCACGCCCACCTTTTCCCCAAACACATCAAAACAAAATTTTAAGATAACCGTTTTGTTCAACGTAGTTGAAATATCTGAAAATTGGGTCTTTGAGGATGACAATCCCCCACAGCCCTTAGGGCAAGGGTTATAAGTTATGTCCTGGGGGCATATAAGGTTTTAATACAAAGGTTTATCGTAGAAACTTCAAAATGGGCTCATTCGGTTGGAAATTGAAATGGCCAGTGCCCTTTTTATATGTCGAAAGCAATTGGAAGGCAACTAACACCCCTTCCACGCCCACCATTTCCCCAAACATATCCAATCAAAATTTTGAGATAGCTATTTTATTCAATGTAATTGAAAGTTTTAGAAATTATATCTTTGACCAGGAAACTCCCCCATAGTCTTCAGGGCAAGGGTTATAAGTTATGTGCTGGGGCCATATAAGATTTTTATTGAAAGCTGTGTCGTAGAAACGTCAAAAAAGGCTCATTTGATTGGACATTCAAAGGGTTAGTGCTCTTTTTAATAGTCAAAAGTGATTGGAGGGCAACTAATCCCTCTCTCACGCTCACCTTTTCCCCAAACACATCCAATCAAAATTTTGAGATAGCCATTTTGTTCAATGTAGTTGAAAGTTTTGGAAATTAGGGGTAAGATAAGATAAGATTTATTGCTAAAAAACGGCTACCACAAGCTCAAAAGGGCCAAATTCGCACTTTAGCGTCAAATAAAGCGAAAAAAGAACAACAAAAACAAACAATCAAACAACAACAGAAAATTATAAAAGGGTCAATGTCAAATACGTAAAAACGTTAAAAACAAAAAACAAAATGAACACACTAAATTAGAAGGCCAATGTCAAGTCAGCAAAAATGCCAAAAAAAAAACTCGTAAAATTAACAAGGGGATAAAGTAAAATTAAAACAAAAACACAATTTAGTTGGTGACTAACAAACATAAATATAAAACCTCCAAATTTGCGAAATGGGCATTAAACTTAATAACTATGAGGTAAAGAGTGAGTGAAGGGGGGGAGGCAGCGGAGATTCAGTGGTTGAAAATGTCAACTACGTAAGGGATAAAAGTTCTTCTATATCTTTCAGTGCAAACTCTTATTGGGGCGAGAAGGGGGATTTTTGTTGACACAGAACGGGGGAGGCGGGGTCAAAGGGGTGAATATTGACCAGGGAAAAGGGGAGTTGTTCGAGGGTTATGAAGGGCATTGTTAGCAAAACGCAAGGTAATTTGTGCTCTCCTTTCCTTAAGGGTGACAAAATTAGCTCTCCTAAGAAGGGAAATATAAGGTACTTTACCTTCATTGAAGATAATTCTTAGGCACCTTTTTTGGACTGCCTCTATTCTGTCCGACAATTCAATGGAAATGCCAGACGGACAAATAGGACAGACATACTCAAGGGTTGGGCATTCAAATAAGAGGAAAATCCTCAAACAGTGCAACTTTGGGCATTTAAACTTTTTACGGAATTTAAGGAGAGAAAATGAAGCAATTGCACGTTTTAAGATGTCATTAAATATGACAATCCCATTTTAAGTCGCTTGAGATGGTAACACCCAGTAATTTCATAGTGGTAACAGACATTTCAGGGGAGATTGGACAGGAGAAAGAAGGAGGAGTTTTAAGGAAATTAATAGTAAGAACAGTTGACTTTAAAGGATTGACTTTCATATCATCAGTAAGAGGTTCAGCTGATATCGATTCCAAGATGTCTATTGGGTTGCTTTTTGAATTTTTGGAACATGTCTCTAAGACAGTTAGATCATCAACGAATTTCCATCTATCCGGGAAATAAACACCAAGGTTGTTTATCATTGCAAGAAATAAAATTGGACTTAAGAGGGTTCCTTGGGGCACACCAATATAAATTGGTAGGGGATCAGAATATACATTCAGATATTTCACGACTTGCGTTCTGTTAGAGAGGAAAGACACAATTATTCTAATTAAGTAAGGGTCAACTTGAAAGTCATTAGATAGCTTTCCTAATAGTATATTGTGGTTGATTAAATCAAAAGCTTTTTGCAAGTCAACAGCGATAACATTGAGCCAGATATTGGGTTTTTCGAGTGTGGTACATATTGTGTCAATAAGGTGAACAAGATAGTTGGTAGTAGGTGTAGAGCGTAGGTTTCCGAATTGTCTTTCGTCAATATTTGGGATTATTTTTACTTTCAACCACTCAGCTAAAAAGCTTTCATACAGCTTTGAAAATACTGGAGTAAGAGTAAAGGGACGGACACCATCAAAATCTTCCTTGTCATCTTTCTTATTTACGGGAGTAATAAAACCTAATTTCCAAAAATTTGGAAATTTACCAGTAGAGGTAATTTCATTAAAAAGTAAGGACAAAGGCTCTGAGAGATTTTCGGCAAAGGCTTTAATTAGTACAATCGGGATGTCTAGTGGACATGTGCTACACTTTTTAATGTTCTTAATTTTTGCCTCCACATCCGAGGGCGAAATGACGGGAAAATTGAGAGAGCACAAATCATAAGGAGTATCAAAAGAAAGGAGAGGGAGGTTCTGAACTATGGAAGAAAGAAACCTGTTCAGATCATTGGTTTTAACTGAAGGGTCTTCTTGGAAATGGAAATCTATATTATTATGTGTTTTCCCACAAATTTTCTTTATTCTATTATACCATTGTTTTGGCTTTGTAGAAAATAAATCCTGGACTTTGCATTTGTAATATGAAGAAGCAGATTTACGTATTTCTTTTTTATATGTTTACGCAGAGAGTTTGCTTTGGATGTTTTACCAGTCTTTAGTAGATTCAATTTAATTCTAATTAGTTTTTTCAATTGGCTAGTAATGTATGGTTTGTCATTAGAACATGTTTTTAGTTTTTTCACAGGGAAGGAATTAATGTATTTTGTTTGAATCAGATTTTGGAATTCAGAGACTTTAAAATTAATGTCATTTTTTCCTTTGAGAGCCACCCAGTTTTCATTGGTAATCCAAGATCCAAATGTGTAAAGGCCATCATTGGAAATTGGGCGATAAGAGAACTCAGTAACAGAAAAAGTATGATTAAAGCTATTGAGAGGCTTCGTTAATAAAAACAAATTGTCACTTCCTCCTAACGGGGGTAAGGGGACAGGAGGGGCATTGGAAGCCTGCATATTGGTGCAAATCAAATCAAGGGTTGAATTTCCTTTTGTTGTTGGTATTTTTACTATTTGTTTTAAGTTTAGGGAACTACAAAGGGAATTTAACAAGGGGGTTTAAGGATGACACCCCCAAAGCCCTCAGGGCAAGGGTTGCGAGTAATGCCCTTGGGGCATATAAGGTTTTATAGAAAACGTTGTCGTAGAAACTTCAAAAAGGGTTTATTCGATTGGATATTAAAATGGCTAGTGCCCATTTTAATAGTCGAAAGTAATTGGAGGGTAACTAAGCCCCCTCTCAAGTCCAACATTTCTCCAAACACACACAATCAAAATTTTGAGATAACAAATTTTTTTCAACGGTGTTTAAAGTTCTGGAAATTAGGGGTTCAAGGATGGCAACCCCCCACAGCCCTCAGGACAAGAGCTATGAGTTATGCCCTGGGGGCGTATGAAGTTCTTATAGAAAGAGTTGTCGTAGAAACTTCAAAAAGGGCTCATTCGATTAGAAATTAAAAAAGCTATTGCCCTTTTTAATAGTCGAAAGTAATCACAAGGAGAATCCTCCCCCCACACCCATCATTTCCCCAAACACATCCAATCAAAATTTTGATATATTCATTTTGTTCAACGTAGTTGAAACTTCTCGAAATTAGGTCTTAGAGGACGACCCCCCCCCCCAAATAACCTTCAGGGCAAGGGTTGTAAGTTATGCCCTGGAGGCATATATGGTTTTATATAAAGTTTTGCCGTAGTAACTTCAAAAAGGGCTCATTTGATTTGAAATTGAAAGGGCTATTGCTCTTTTTAATAGTCGAAAGTAATCAGAAGGAGAATTCTCCCCCCCCTCACGCCCATCATTTCCACAAACATTTCCTGTCGACGTTTTGATATGGCCATTTTGTAGGTCTGAAAATTATTTCTTTGAGGATGACAACCCTCCCCCCATTGCCCTAAAGACAAGGGTCTTAAGTTATGCCTTTGGGGCATTAAACTCTGACAAATACAAACAGAACCAAAACAGAGAAGAACAGACAAGAAGAAAAAAAAATTACAAATAGGGGCAATTATATGTAAGAACAAACCTATTATCAAAGACGGACAATTTCAGAGGTGCTTTCACCAATAATCTGCCTCCGATATCTCTCATTTCTTTTCTGTACCGCGGACACTGGACTTGCAACTCCATACCGCAAGGATAGTGAGCTGTTA